>NC_041383.1:614643115-614650425 GCF_002162155.2 Triticum dicoccoides
AGGGGCCAAGTGGGGAGGGGGAATGGGCCAGGGGGAATGGGCCAGGGGTTTTCCCTTCCCCCCCTTTTTTTGTCTTTCCTTTTTCTTTTATTATTTCTCTTTTCTGTTTTTAGTTTACTTAAAATGCCAAAGCATTTTACCAAAATTAGTGCACCCCACCATAATTAGGTTAGCTATTTTAGACAACCCCCGAACATTTTTAGTCTTTGTTTTGAAACCTTTTATCTTTGCTTTTGTTTTGATTTTCAATTCGAACCGGTTTCGAACTAACGCGAGTTTATCCACAATAACCGAGGTGACGTGGCAACATTAGTGGGGATTACTGTAGCATAATTACCCGGGCGTCACAATTCTCCTCCACTACAAGAAATCTCGTCCCGAGATTTAAGAGGGAAGTAAGGGGAAAGTTCTAGTTACGATATTCTAACGGATCTTCTCGACGAAGTTAGTTCCTTTCGTTGATGTCTTCAATCCTTTATTCCGATGCATCATGATAAACTCGCCACCATTTCTTCGTGAACTCCATCGTACTTACGAATAGGTAAGGGGTAGCTCTACAATGCAAGGATGTTATAAGTGAAAATCATCTGGGGTATCCCCAGAATGAACTTATGAGTATCTCGCGAGTTGAACAAACGACACACATCGAGAGCAAAGTAAGACAGGGCGATAAGAAGTTTCAAGCGGATAGGCAATCGTTCATTGCCTGAAGCAGGGTGCGAAAGGGTTCAGAGCAACGGGTATAAGTATTGCGTCCGATACCAGAATAGATCTACAGGCAAGTGGCCCGTGAATTACATACAAAGTCAAGCGTGAGGAATAACTTCGGGAACAGGGGGTGTACAGGAGAGTCAGGTTTCGATCCTGTGAAACTGTGGGTTATGGGCCCACCATGTGGTTAAAAGTAGAAGGTTGGTGACATCTTGCACGATCATGTAAGCAAGGCATGTTAGAGGAGAGTCTGAGGGTCATGTCGGCAACAACATAGGTACCAAGGGCGAGGGACGAAGAGAACCATTTTCCTGCTCGTTGAACGAGGCGGACCAATAGGCAAGGTTCTCGTCCATCGGTGGTTACTGGAATGTCATCAACAATAGTAATAGGGTCTTACTTACAGAGTGGTACAACGAGGTGCTTACCTAAGCAGGGGATTATCACTGCTTAGATTATATAGGTCACAAGAAGGGTCAAACAGACCCATGGAAAGGAAAATGTGATCATTAGGTTAAACAGAACAATGGAAAGGAAAAATGTGTTTAAACACATATTTCGGGGGTATATCCTTCCCAAGGATAAGCAGAGCATGATATCCATGACAGGATATAATGTAGAAAACCCTTTAGGTAAGGGGAGAGAAATTTCATGACATTACCCATACAACGGTGTTCGGATAATTGAGCAAGAAACATTTAGCATTGGGCTTCGGATGTTCTTGTTGAAAATCAGAGTATCGCAGACATGCTTCGAGATAGCATTGACATGGCCTTTAGGTGAAGATCAGACTTTGGAATCACGAAGGATCCATCTGGAATAACTTGTAGAATAAGTCTTACAATTTCCTCATGGATGAATGGATAACCTTGCTGAAAAGGAATCTATATTGATAGGTCCTCCAGCCGGGGGGGGGTGCTAGGCATGACATCATGTTAGCGGGTCATCAAAGGATCAACATCATCACTCTTGGAAAGGTGTCCCAACCATCATATCTGACCGAGATTCAGATCCGATTGGTGTCAGGATACCTGAGATTCAGGATGTCTGAGAAGAAAAGGCGCAACACAAATCGTTGAAATGGCATTGCAAGCTTCTCGGGAAATGAACTATGGGAGCGGGTTTCTGAAGCAATAGTTCACCATTAAACCAAGGAGAGGACAAGGAGGTGTCTGGTGAACTCAACGGCAATTCACCGAGATTCCCAAAAGATGGATTTCCACCATTAAGTGAACAATGGGATAACATTTGTTAGATCAAATGATATAAGGAAGTATGCTCGAGGAAAACATACACAATTAAACACTGGTTGAAGGGTGCGCCCGAAGTACGGGTTGGGTTGCACGACCAATGTTAGAATGGTGATTCAATTAGCGAAGGACTTAGAATGAACTATCGCCCATTCACTTCAAAGCAATAGGGTTGTTAGAAGTTTTGAATTCACATGTCATAGCTCCATTGTCGGTATTCCGGTTGAAAACAATACGGGGACCAAGGAATGAACGAAGATGGCAAGAAGTATTATGATATCAAGAATTATTAAGAGGTGGTGAAATTCTCACCACATTCCTGACAAAAAGAGATGGTAATACTTCCGAGGTAAGGAAGATCAACTGCTGGGTAGCAGTGATCTCAAGGTTTACACAAAACACGAACAAGTTGTGTTGAACAGAAGGCAATAAGGTGGTCGATGAGAACAGGAATCATCGAGGGGCAAGGATGGTATTACCCATTATGAATTCAATTGAATTCCTGGAAGAGCTCATAAGGTTGATGATGACCACGACACAATTGTCGAGAGATTTCATGCAGATGTAGTCAATCAGCGACGACATCAAGTCAAAGGAATGATGAAGCAAGAGGTTATTGGAACCACAGTTACGACACAAACTCGAACTCAAGCTTGTTGTTTAAGGTGAAAGGTTATGACGAGGAAAATCGACGTAAGGTTAGTTCATCGTCGAAAATTGGTGCTCCGAGAATAAGGACCAGGTAGCACCTTTAGAATCGTCACGACAATGATATAGCCAAACAGGCTAGGAATGGCGTGATCGGGTAACAAACTCGTACTTATAGAAGCTTACTGAAGAGTTGTTGAACCGTAGAGCGGACTCGGTTCAGTTATCGGTGTCTTTGAGTGTTCAATAACTCAGAGCCCGCGAAAAATTGGAATCAGTGGGAAGGTAGCACTTGATGAAGAACTCATAAAAAGTTATGCAGTTCCATGATAATATCGAGATACCAGGGGGGTAATACTCGACGGTAGATCAAAGTAAGGGTTGGACTGGGGTATTGATCCACAGAAGACAAGTGCTTAAACTTGCCCGGGAATTGGATCAAGGAAGAACATATGGTCGGGACCATGATTGCAAAGGATCAATTCAACGAAACCAAAGGATATTATATCAAGGAAGTAGCTATTATTACAAGAAGCTTCCAGGATAGGATATACATCGCGTCCATGGGCATGAACACAAAGTTCAAGGTCGACTCCCACTTCTCCAATGCATACCCTTTCATTCACTTCTCGCTTTCGATGAAGTTATAGCGTTGAAATTTTATCTGGCAAAATACCAGAAGAGTACGACTCGTGAAAACTTTCGAGTTCACACATATTAAGGAAGGCATAGGTTCAACCCATCGGGGCATCTTAGAATCCTATACCAGAATCTTTTAGAAGTAATTAACTCAAGCTCGAAGGCAGAGCATGGTTGAGAAAGCAGACGATACAATTTACCAAAGGCATTATGTATCCGAGAAAAGGCTCACAAGTTTATTGAATATGAAGGGCGTTGTCAGATAAAATCCAACAAAGGATCTGGTGGTCCACAAGGGATCTAACGTGAGCATCGGTACTCAACTAGAGGAAGCAGATTATAGAAACAACTGACTAACTCAATTGTCAAATGCAAAGGAATTATGATCTCCAAATCAAGGGATCAGAATCAATGCTCTGATTAGGGATGGATAAGTTGAATAGCCTTATGGTACAATCAACGACAATTGGATTGGTCGAGAACCAATTCCAGTTAAAAGAATGGCAGCTCAGCCGGAAAAGTAACTTATAAGGATCAAAGATGATTGCGTGTATTCGCAAACATATTGAGTCAACAGACTCAAAAATGATAATGACAAGGAATGTCAATAAGACCACGAGAGTTATGGGATTAAGCATAATGCAAGCAAGCAAGAATTTCAAGAGCCAAAGGCTCCAGAGGATTTTCGGAAGATTGAATATTATTTTGAAGACTTTTGTGAAACACAAGAACAACTGGGGATGAGCGGATACTCGGCAAGCGCGAGTAATTATCCGTAGGGGTATTCATGCAGCAAGGAACTGCAGGGCAGTAAGCATAAAGAATTCTCGGAATACCGAAGAGTATTTCAGGACATTTTGTAATAACAAAAGCAACTGGGGATGACAATATGAATGATAGGTGTAAGTGGTTATCCAGAGGGATTTATCAATGGAAGTGAATTGCAAAAGCGATGGCACATAGTCTCCAGAGCACATCGTAGAGTATCTCGGAACCTTCTGGTGCAGCAGGCGGTCATCGGTAACAAGTGGCTCTCCGGGAGAAAGTACTTGCGAGAACCTAAAGTTAGTTTTGTTTTTAGCAAAATCATTTAACCCGAATAGAAGAGAGCTCAGAGTCCCAGAGTAAAGGTCGAGGAATAAAAGATCCTACTACCACCCAATGGCGACGGGGGCCCGTAAGGCACACAGCCAAGTTAGTAAAAGTTTCGCAATGACTAGACTCAACTTCGGCCAAGGAGTTGGAAAGGGGGATTCCTACAGGCAGTTTGCTCTGATACCAACTTGTGACGCCCCCGATTCAATCGTACACTAATCATGCACGCAAATGTGTACGATCAAGATCAGGGACTCACGGGAAGATATCACAACACAACTCTACAAATAAATTAAGTCATACAAGCATCATAATACAAGCCAGGGGCCTCGAGGGCTCGAATACAAGTGCTCGATCATAGACGAGTCAGCGGAAGCAACAATATCTGAGTACAGACATAAGTTAAACAAGTTTGCCTTAAGAAGGCTAGCACAAACTGGGATACAGATCGAAAGAGGCGCAGGCCTCCTGCCTGGGATCCTCCTAACTACTCCTGGACGTCGTCAGCGGGCTGCACGTAGTAGTAGGCACCTCCGGTGTAGTAGGGGTCATCGTCGACGGTGGCGTCTGGCTCCTGGACTCCAGCATCTGGTTGCGACAACCAGAAGAAAGGAAAGGGGGGAAAAGGGGGGAGAAAGCAACCGTGAGTACTCATCCAAAGTACTCGCAAGCAAGGAACTAAACTACATATGCATGGGTATATGTGTAAGGAGGCCATATCAGTGGACTGAACTGTAGAATGCCAGAATAAGAGGGGGATAACTAATCCTGTCGAAGACTACGCTTCTGGCAGCCTCCGTCTTACAGCATGTAGAAGAGAGTAGACTGAAGTCCTCCAAATAGCATCTCCAAGTAGCATCTCCAAATAGCATCTCATAGCATAATCCTACCCGGCGATCCCCTCCTCGTATCCCTGAGAGAGAGCGACCACCGGTTGTATCTGGCACTTGGAAGGGTGTGTTTTATTAAGTATCCGGTTCTAGTTGTCATAAGGTCAAGGTACAACTCCAAGTCGTCCTGTTACCGAAGATCACGGCTATTCGAATAGATTAACTTCCCTGCAGGGGTGCACCACATAACCCAACACGCTCGATCCCATTTGGCCGGACACACTTTCCTGGGTCATGCCCGGCCTCGGAAGATCAACACGTCGCAGCCCCACCTAGGCTCAACAGAGAGGCCAGCACGCCGGTCTAAACCTAAGCGCACAGGGGTCTGGGCCCATCGCCCATAGCACACCTGCACGTTGCGTACGCGGCCGAAAGCGGAACTAGCCCCCTTAATACAAGAGCAGGCTTACGTTCCAATCCGGCGCGCGCCGCTCCGTCGCTGACGTCTGAAGTGCTTCGGCTGATACCACGACGTCGGGATACCCATAACTACTCCCACGTAGATGGTTAGTGCGTATAGGCTCGTAGCCGACTCAGATTAAATACCAAGATCTCGTTAAGCATGTTAAGTATCCGCGAACGCCGAACAAGGCCAGGCCCACCTGTCTCCTAGGTGGTCTCAACCTGCCCTGTCGCTCCGCCACAAAGTAACAGTCGAGGGCCGTCGGGAACCCAGGCCCACCTCTACCGGGATGGAGCCACCTGTCCTTTCAGCCCCCTCGTCAGAATCACTTGCGGGTACTCAATGAGCTGACCCGACTTTAGTCACCATCTGTATAGTAGGTATGTATGTATAGTATATACCCGTGATCACCTCCCGAGTGATCACGGCCCAATAGTATAGCAAGGCAGACTGACAAGAATGTAGGGCCAATGATGATAAACTAGCATCCTATACTAAGCATTTAGGATTGCGGGTAAGGTATCAATGACTGTAGCAGCAATGACAGGCTATGCATCAGAATAGGATTAACGGAAAGCAGTAACATGCTACGCTACTCTAATGCAAGCAGTATAGAGAAGAATAGGCGATATCTGGTGATCAAGGGGGGGGGCTTGCCTGGTTGCTCTGGCAAGAGAGAGGGGTCGTCAACTCCGTAGTCGAACTGGGCAGCAGCAGCGTCGGTCTCGTAGTCTACCGGAGAGAAGAGGGGGAAGAAACAATGAATACCAAGTAAACAGATGCATATCGATGCATGACATGTCAAGAAGCGATGCTAGGCATGCCCTAACGTGGTATGAGGTGGTACTGGTTAAGGGGGGAATCATCCGGGAAAGTATTCCCGGTGTTTCGTGTTTTCGGGCAGAGGAGCCGGAGGGGGAAAGTTGCGGGTTCGATAGGTTAGGGGGGTGTGGCGGACGAACGGACTGCGTATCCGGAATCGTCTCGTCGTTCTGAGCAACTTTCATATAGAAAGTATTTTCATCCGAGTTACGGATTAAAAGATATGATTTTCTAAAGATTTAAATCATTTTCGGAATTTAATTATTTATTTAATTAATTCGAAAAAATGTATTTATGACGTCAGCATGATGTCATGCTGACGTCAGCAGTCAACAGGGTTGACTGAGCCAACCCTGACATGTGGGTCCAGTGGGACCCACCTGTCATTCTCTATTTAGGTTAATTAGGGTTTAGGTTAATCTAATTACAGTTTAATTAAACTTAACTAGTTAATTAATTTAATTAAACCGGATTAATTAACTTAATTAACTACTTAATTAATTAATTAATAATTTTATTAAATCATTTTTAATTTTATTAATTATATTTATTGTTATTATTTATCTTATTATTTATTATTATTATTATTATTATTATTTTAATGTTCTGGGGCGAGGGCCCCGTTTGTCATAGGCCCCTAGGGGGGGGGCTTGCGGGTTTCGGGCGCAGGCGACGGTTGTCGCCCGAACGGGCGCTGGGCGTGCTGGCGCCCAACCCGGAGGGGGGGGCGAGCAGGCGCAGCTGCGGCGCGGGAGCCGGCAGCAAGCAAGGGGCGGCGCCGGCGCGGCCTGGCACGGCGGAGCCGAGGCGGGAGGCGAGGTGATAGGAGGGGCGCGGCGTGACGGGGCCGAG
>NC_041383.1:614651636-614662759 GCF_002162155.2 Triticum dicoccoides
AGGGGATAAGCGACCGGCGCTGGGCCGGGCCAGGGGGGGGGGAATGGGCCAGGGGGGGAGGGGCCAAGTGGGGAGGGAGAATGGGCCAGGGGGAATGGGCCAGGGGTTTCCCCTTCCCCCCCTTTTTTTGTCTTTCCTTTTTCTTTTATTATTTCTCTTTTCTGTTTTTAGTTTACTTAAAATGCCAAAGCATTTTACCAAAATTAGTGCACCCCACCATAATTAGGTTAGCTATTTTAGACAACCCCCGAACATTTTTAGTCTTTGTTTTGAAACCTTTTATCTTTGCGTTTGTTTTGATTTTGAATTCGAACCGGTTTCGAACTAGCGCGAGTTTATCCACAGTAACCGAGGTAACGTGGCAACATTAGTGGGGATTACTGTAGCATAATTACCCGGGCGTCACACTCTATTTCGTGTATAAATATGTATGTATTTCACAAATACAATAAAACCATAAGCTCACTTGCAATTTTTTCATATAACTCACTTTGGAGTATCTTATATATAGTATATTAACATATTAAAAATAATAAAATAGAGTATATAGTACAACATGATAGTATATGAGAAATGGGTGTAGCTACACCCGGTATATGGGAAAATGCATCCTACTATCGGGTGTAGCTACACCTATTTCTCATATACTACCATGTGGTAGTATATACTCTACTTTATTATTTTTAGTATATTCATATACTATATCCAAGATACTCGAAAGTGAGTTATATGAAAAAATTGCAAATGAACTCATAGTTTTATTATATTTGTGAAATACGTATATATTTGTACGCAAAATGAAGTATGCACAAAAAATGTTACATAATACCAAAAATGTAGTATATATACTACGTAAACATTCTTATATACTACATACTACGTGTACATGCTCTTTGATATGATAGATATTACCTAAAACGTACGAAACAAAAGTGGGAGTAGCTACACCCGGTAGTAGGAAAAGTTTGTAATATCTATGTGGGAGTAGCTACCACATAGCATTTATAAAATGTTCCTTTTCTATAAAATGTCAGGTTTTCGAAAAAAATGTGAATTTCAAAAAATACTCCTGTTTCAAGTTTGTTTCTGTTTTTTAAAAATAATGAAATTACCAAAAATTGCTCATGTTCAAATAATATTCGGCAATTCATAATTATTACTTTATTTTTGAATGTTCAAAATAGATAAAAAATCAAAAAATGTTTCGAATGTGATGTTGTAGTATGTTCTTAAATATTGGCTCTGTCCATTGGTTAGCAGGAGCTGTTTGTACGAGTGGCTAGCAACATGTGATCGAGTTTTTGAGGTCATGAGTTCAATCCTTAAACTCATTGTCTTTTTTTGGATTTTTATTCGCGCCTTACAAACATGGGTCGTTTTGGTGCCTGCCACTGGCCTAGCCTAGACGTGAACTGTTGTGCATTCCACGTTCTATCTGGCGATAAAAGAGAATATGTTTGTTGGCTATAATTAAAAGTAATTATTGGCACATGAAAATAAAAGAGAATATACTAGTTTGGCACTGACTAAAAATAATATGGGCAACTGAGTGCTGAAATAATTAAGGAGAATACACCATGGTAAAGCAAGGACTACCTGATTATGTGAGGATTATGTCAATGAAATGGGATTCGCTGCAATTAGTAATCCATCCGATTACGTCATCATAGGAGAGAGTGGTCGAAGCAACTATGCCCCGAAGGTCGCCGTGCAGTCACAAAGTGACGAGGCAACCACAAGCTCGACACGGAGGAAGACCTGAAGAAAAAAAGGTATGAGTTGGGTGGTGGCCACTAGTCCGACCAACCCCAGTACTATCCAGATCTCGCGGGTCAAACATGACCCGCGAGAACACCACAACTCCTCGCTCTGTCGCCCCATCGTTGCGGAGACCGTTTTGATGAACACATCAATTATCTTTCCCGATGCTTCTCGCAAAAAAAATATCTCCCCCGTTGAAACGCACGGGCATATGTGCTAGTTTATACCTACTGAAAAATAAAGGTATGTTTCTCCAATCTTTTTCATCCGTTCACCCATATTATACTTTTTATGATTTTTTCTATCAGGTGGTACTATTTTTTGTACCCCCGTCAGCGGCAACTACACATTGCTAGAAAACGCAGCTATTCGCTCGCGCTCCAAGCTTGGCCCAAAATAGCCCGACCGCGCTACATGTCATTACATTGTGCCATGTTTGTTTGAGTCCATATTGATGACCTAATCATCATTGCAAGAGTGCTATATGATGTTAACTGCTGTCTGTTAACAGAACTTGATGATTTGTCTTTTTCATTGCATTTTGTGTGTGCATCCTTTGAGCTTGATGTCTACATGAGTTTTGAGCTACATCATGCCATCTTTGCAGTGGTGCAATCCATGTATTTTTGTTGAGTTTTGTAGTGAGTGCTTTGAGCTCGTGAAGTAGGGTACTTGCTGTTGATGTCAGCCTGTTAACATTAAGTTCAGTTTTGCCATGAGCTTTGCTAGTGATCCATGCACCGTATGAACTTGATCTTGCCATGCTTAGCTTCATAAACATGTCTTCTTACTGTTGGTTACCTTGTTATGCCATGTATTGCTCTGTGGTGAGTGGTACAAGCTCACCAACATGCCTACTTATTGTTGTTCCTGCCATGTCTGAATCTGTCATATCATTTGCCATGTTTGCATTGATGCTACCATGTTTTCTGTTGATCTTTGGAATTAGCTCAGTAAGAGAGTTTTGTTCTTTGTCTTTAGTTTTAGCATGCCATGCCTTTGTTTGCCATGATAGCTTCATGTAACATGTTGTATGGTAGCTCTAAATATTGCAACCTGATGTTATTTCTGCCATGTCCAGTGATTTCTGCCAAGTCTGTGAAATGTTAGTATTTGCAATCTTGCCATGTCCTTTTGAGCATGTTCTAGTGATTTCTGGAGATAGCTCAGTGTTCATGTTTTGTCATGCTTTACCTGTGCTTCATGCCTATGCCTTTTGTTTTCACGTTGAGATGTTGTAGCATATTGTTTTGATGCTTGCTAGATGCCTAGTTGCTGTTTTGGACAGCTTGTCCTTTAAATTTGTATAGAGAGTATGTGTTGAACCGTTGCTCCGTTTTGAGTGTGCTCTATATGAAACTTGCTTGATTTTGCATGAAGTTTCATATTATAATGTTGCATCCATGTTTTGAGGGTGTTTGCTTGATGTTTGTATGCATTTTGCATCAATGCCATGTTTTACTTGTTTTGCTCATATCTTCTAGGCCGTAGCTCCGAATTAAATGAACTATATATGTAACTTGACTAGAATCTCATGTAGATCATCTTGGTGCATCTTAATTTGCTGTTTAACAACTTGAACATAAGGTTTATTCAGTTCTGAACCAATTTCTAAATTTGCATATGAGGACTTACCGGAATTGTTATATGTTGTTTCCGGCCTCTTTTAAACCTACTTTGATGTGTTGCTCTTGTATGCATCATCTCTTGCCATGAGTAGCCTCATATAGCTTTGTCATGCATCATACTTGGTTGAGCATCATGCCATGTCTATGTGTTGTGTGTTTACCTTGTTGTTTGCTTCTTTCCGGTTGTGCTTCTTCTCGTTAGTTCTTGTTTCGTTGCGATCGTGAGGATTCATTCGTCTACGCTTGGTTCGTCTTCGTGGCTTCGTCTTCTTCATGGACTCATTCTTCTTCCTTGCGGGATTTCAGGCAAGATAACCGTCACCCTGGATCTCACTACTATCATTGCTATGCTAGTTGCTTCGTTCTATAGCTTTGCTGCGCTACCTATCACTTGTTCTTCAAGCCTCCCAAATTTCCATGTCAGGCTCTAACCTTTTCACCCTTCCTAGCAAACCGTTGCTTGGCTATGTTACCGCCTTGCTCAGCCCCTCTTATAGCGTTGTTAGTTGCAGGTGAAGTTGAAAATTGCTTCATGGTGGACAAGATTATATTGGGATATCACAATATCTCTTATTTAATTAATGCATCTATATACTTGGTAAAGGGTGGAAGGCTCGGCCTTATGCCTGGTGTTTTGTTCCACTCTTGCCGCCTTAGTTTCCGTTATACCGGTGTTATGTTCCTTGATTTTGCGTTCCTTACGCGGTTGGGTGATTTATGGACCCCCTTGACAGTTCGCTTTGAATAAAACTCCTTCAGCAAGGCCCAACCTTGGTTTTACCATTTGCCTCACCATCACCTATACCCTTCCCTTGGGTCGGCCAACCCGAGGGTCATCTTTATTTTAGCCCCCCCCCCCCGGGCCAGTGCTTCTCTAAGTGCTGGTCCGAACTGAGCAGCCTGCGGGGCCACCTCGGGGAAACTTGAGGGCTGGTTTTACTCATAGCTTGACTTATCCGGTGTTGCCCTGAGAACGAGATATGTGCAGCTCCTATCGGGATTGTCGGCACATCGGGCGGCTTTGCTGTTCTTGTTTTACCATTGTCGAAATGTCTTGTAAACCGGGATTCCGAAACTGATCGGGTCTTCCTGGGAGAAGGAATATCCTTCGTTGACCGTGAGAGCTTGTGATGGGCTAAGTTGGGACACCCCTGCAGGGTATAAACTTTCGAGAGCCGTGCCCGCGGTTATGTGGCAGATGGGAATTTGTTAATGTCCGGTTATAGATAACTTGACACCAGATTCGAATTAAAATGCATCAACCGTGTGTATAGCCATGATGGTCTCTTCTCGGAGGAGTCCGGAAAGTGAACACGGTTTTGGGTTATGTTTGAACGTAAGTAGTTTCAGGATCACTTCTTGATCACTTCTAGCCTCTCGACCGTTCTGTTTGCTTCTCTTCTCGCTCTTATTTGCGTATGCTAGCCACCATATATGCTTAGTCGCTGCTGCAACCTCACCACTTATCCTTTCCTTTACCCTTTAAGCTTTGCTAGTCTTGATACCCATGGTAATGGGATTGCTGAGTCCTCGTGGCTCACAGGTTACTACAACAACAGTTGCAGGTGCAGGTTATGCGATGATCATGACGCGAGAGCGATGTTTATTTGTTTTGGAGTTCTTCTTCTGCTTCTTCTTCGATCAGGGGATAGGTTCCAGGTTGGCAGTCTGGGCTAGCAGGGTGGATGTCGTTTGAGCTTCTGTTTGTGTTTCATCCGTAGTCGGATGTTGATCTTATGTATGATGTATTGTTGTCCCCTTGCGGCCTTTGTATGCCTTGTATGTATCCCCATCTATTATGTAATGTTGATGTAATGATATCCACCTTGCAAAAACGTATCAATATGCGGTTCTATCCTTGGTGGGACCTTCGAGTCTCTTTAGAATAGTATCGCATATTGAGCGTGACAACCAAGTCATACGAACAAGCTTCTGCTTGATCTTAGTCCGTCTGTGGCCCGCGGCCTTTTTTGGGCAGAAAAATATGGTTGCATGGGGTAACCCTACGCAACCTCTTTACACAAATTCTCGCCAATTTAAATGCACCAGTGGGTTGCCTTCCTGGAAAATCAAGGAGCCTCCTCGAGAATCAATGAATAAAGATGTGAATGATTAAATTGGATGAGTAAAAGATCTCATTAATTAAATGAGATTGTGCGCTAGGAATGAAAGAAATTAAGAAAAGTAAATTCGATATCCTGAGCATAGAAAAGAAAGGAATATACTCGGCAGTTGTGGGCACATGTAAGTAAAGGAATTGAAAATAAAAAAAGAAACAAATAAGGTTTTTTATGAATCAATAGGAAGGAAAGAAATGCATTTCTCTTTAATGAGCACATAAAGGGAAAAAATCCGATGGAAGAGAGGACCCAATTAAATAAATGAACATGGTAATTAACCTACATGTGTAGGAGTCTGAATTGTGATTTGAGGGCGCGGTGTGTGGCGTGCAATGACATATTGATGTTTAATTGGTTGACAACATAACATGCACCGTGGAGGAGCTTGACAACTGATTAAACTCACTGCGTTGAGGCTAATGTTTGTTTTTTTCATCTCATGCTATAAATTTTATCGAGCCATGTTTATATTATAATAATTTGTGCACTAAAATGGGATGACCAAACTCACTGTCTTGAGATTTATCATGTTTGTCGTAAATAGATGAACAAGAACCACCATCGACGATGATACAAAGTGAAAAGGTGGCACACATGTTTGCTAGTAATAGGAAGTCAATGAAACACATACAGTAGTACTACGTATCATGGCAGTATCACCTGTCACCCGACATATCCTATATAGCGCGTAGCGCGTAGGTCGCGCTCTAGCGAGGTAGCGCGCACCCCCGAGCTTCCGATCTAGCGTATGGGCTGGTACATTTTGCGGTTTATTCGTCACCGGTTTTGAGAGTTTATTCTACAGGTTTTTCTTTTTGTCTTTTTTTTCGTTTTTATTTTCTATTCTATTTTCCTTTTCTAATTTTTAATCTCGTTTTTATTTTTATTTTCCAATTTTTTTCTTTACTTTTTCACTTTCTTACGATTTTTATTTTCAAATTTTTGAACATATTATTGTTCATTAAATTCAAAAAATGGTCAACCATTTAAAAAAATGTCCATCAAATTTAATTATTTTTGTTCAGAAGAATTAAAAAATGTTCATTAGAATTCAAAATTTGTTCATTGAACTAAAATAATGTTCATCAAATTTTATTTTGTTCAACATTTTAAAAAAAATGTCATCATATTCAAGAATTTGATCATTATTTTTTCTAAAAAATGTCATCGAATACAAAATATGTTCATCCAGTTCTAAAAATGTTCATCAAATTCAAAATGTGTTCATAAAATGCAAAAAAAATCATTATTTAACAATGCTCATAATAACTTGTACATCAAATTAAAAATTGTTAATTAAAACTAAAAAAATCTTCATTGTTTTTTAAATCCCTAACATTTTTTGAGTTCAAGAATTGTTTTTGACAATTCACAATTATTTGAATTATTCTAACATTTTTGTAGTCCTGATTTATTTTAACATAGAATAAAACAAAAACATAACATAATAAAGGAAATGTAAAAAAAGGAACAAAAGAATCAGGGAGTATCCCGCTCCGCTCATGGGCCAGTCCCATAGGGCGCGCGGGGGTGGAGGGTATGCGATTACGAGACTGGGCACGCCCAGGTCGCCAAATAGGGGCACCATATATATTACGCACGCCACGCGAGCGCAAGACGGCAGCCCATCTAATACTCGTACGGTCAAAAACTTGATCCAAGTTCGATCCTTGGCAATAGTATGTTTTGTTAACCTTTTTATGTATTTTTTAGGGGAGTCTTTTGTGCAAAGTAACTAATTAAGGAGCACTGTTTAGAAAGTTCACTCTCACCTTCCCAGGTTGCGACTTGTGGTTTTTTTCCGTAGATCAATTTGTTCAAAACATTTTATTTCTTAAACCATGCGTCCAAATCTCGAACCGTTTTCACTGTTGGATTCCTTGCGTCAAGATCTTCAAAACTAGATACTATGTTGATAGGTTTTGACAAAAAAATTTAAAGAAAAAATTCGAACGGAAAACCATACAAGCAGAACATTTTTTTTCCTTCTTCAAAAGAGGAATGACTGTGCCTCTCGTGGAAGGAAAAAAAACAACACATTTTTTCTCGTTTCCAAGAGGTACGGCCGTGCCTTTTGCGGAAGGAAAAAAAATAAAGCGCGTTCTTTTTTTCTATTCCGAGAGGCACAATCGTGCTTCTCGCAGAAGCAAATCCGTGCCTCTCCTAGAAGGAAAAAAATGTGTTTTCTTTCAATTTTCAAGAGGCACGGCCGTGCTTCTCGCGGAAGCAAATCCCTACATCTCGTGGAAGGAAAAAAAATACGACCTTTTTGTTTTCGGGACGCACAACCGTGCTTCTCATTGAAGTAAACCCATGCCTCTCGTGAAAGGAAAAGAAATATTTTTTCTGTTTCCGAGAGGAACGACCATGCTTCTCACGGAAGCAAATCCATGCCTCTCATGGAAGAATAAAAATGCTATTTTTACCTGTTTTCGAGAGGCACTGACGTGCTTCTCGTGGAAGCAGAAAAACATGTTTTTTCACACACACAAAATTCAAGACATGTGGAAAACTAAAAATCCAAAGAAAGGAAAAAACCATCTTAAAAGCCAAAAACGTGTGCGAAAAAAATTAAAAAAAAATTGAAGGGAGCGCCCAGAGCGCGACACGTGGCGGTGGCTAAGAGCGCATCAGGTGACTTCAACCCATCCCATGTGACCCTTAAGAGGCTGTCGAAGGAGCGCTCTTAATTAGACTCAGAAGGTTGCATCATCTATACCCTTTAGGCCTTTACCTGGCCCATCAACTGGCTGTCAAGGTTTTATTTTTGCCAGTCAAATGGGCTTCTTTAAAAGAAAACTCCGGTTCTTACAAGGTTTTCTCAAAAGAAAAGAAAACACAGTGTCCATAGTCGTGCATGTAAGCACAAGGCACACACAAACTGACGGAATCTTTTCTTGTAACTTACCGTCCGTCTTCCCTTTATAAAGCTAAGGCACGTAATTTACGTGCTCTCGAAGAAAACTGATGGCATCTTTTTTTCTTCGGTAGTTTCTTTTTCTTATATAATTATAAAGTTCACCCGTAAACAAAATATAATTATAAAGTGTTTTATTTCGTACATATATAGCAAGAATTGTAGATTCCTGATCAGGCTTGCCGGGCTATAAAAAAAGTTTCATTTCTGTTCTAAAGGAAAAACCAGTCTTGAGTGTTTGGACGAACCACGTCACGGACCCAATGCAACAAGCATTCCATATATCACATTAAATAAATATCATATTCATGGAAGAGCATGGAGGTTCGAGTCCTCCAAGGCATAATATTGATGCCATCCCCTGACCAGCTAGTAATAGTCAATGGAACGACATACGTATCATGGCAGTGTGGCCTGTCCCCTCCTGCATACCACGCCACGCGAACGCAAGAAGGCAGCCCGTCTGAATGAAACTCCTACGGTCAAAAGCTTGATCTCCACTCGACGAGTCCGGTCAAAACGAAAAGCTCCATCGATGTTCGTGGACACGTCCCTCCTAGGTAACGCTCACGAAGCAACTTGGAGGCGAAGAGAGGCACTTTTCTGCTCTGCGACACGATTCCGAATGACATTGCTCATTCATTTGATCACCCCACTACGCCGACGCCTCTCCGTTGCGCTTCCGCCCGGCCCGCGCGCGCACTTGTACGCGACTGGACTCGAGCGCGCACGTGAATGTGTTGGCCGATCGTGTCGTGCGCCGTGACGCGGAGAGCGTGTGCCTGCGGAGATTTACGTTGAGTGGTAACGGGTATCTTGACCAGCCGCGCCGTACGCATGCATGCAATAGAGAGGAGCTGACCTTTGACACTTTGACCGGACCATCGCCTCGCTCTTGCCGTTAGCCCCTCCGTCAAGGCGACATCATAGCAAGCTACGTGCATATGCGAACAAAACAAGTCGAGAATATAATTGCTGCCTCCGATCCATATTACCCTCCTACTCCCTCCGTTTCAAAATAGATTACTCAACTTTATATTAACTTTACTATAAAGTTGGGTCATCTATTTTGGAACGGAGGGAGTACGTTCTTAAAGCAGCGACAAGTAATATGAATTGGAGCGAGTAGTAGACTCGTATATGTCCTGACACGAACTTGGCGATATGCTTACTTGTGTGGTATATCTTTTATACTTATGGGATTATTACTGGGGGATCCTCAAGCAGGTGCTACGTGATATACCGGTGTATATTTGTGTGCTCTACCAAGCATGAGCACACCACGTTGGCCGTGTTTTACTGAAACTGCACATGCGTTTCAATCTACCTATATGTCGACAGATTTTGACTTGGAAACTTGGGAACTGTGTGTGCTATCTTAATTCTTAAGTTCAGAGTTCCAGCTTGTTGCTTGCCTTGGACCTCCAGGAAGTTTGGGACTTGGGAACCGTGTCGCTGTCTATCTTATGAGTTTGCTATATGTACCTCTACGGCTTCAAGGGCTAGGAATGTAAAGCATCATGCATGCAATATGGAGGGCCAACCCGCTACAAAGAATACAAGATGGAGTAGTTGCTACTCTCCTGTAACACCATGTGACAGCAAAAGTAGAAATGAGAAGATAATCGTCGGAATACGCGGCATATCGCAAACAATCTCACAAGAGCCTTCCGTGACAGTGACTGCGCAATGCACATCGTATACCACCAGAAACTAGGTAGACAAGTGATGAGCGTGCCGTTTTGTGGAGCCATCCTAATCAGATTGCAGTGCTACAGGTTGGAGCCTGGATCTGCAGATTTATTCCCGAAGAGTATCTGGGTCTAAAGTCTAAACACAGGACCGTTTCGTCGCCAAGTAAACTATCCAGCCACAGCCTTCTGATATCTAGCAGTGAGATCCTTCTGCCAGTGATTAAAGGGACCGCTGGCAACTGGCAAGGGATGAAAATAATAATTGACAGATGACTAGTCCGGTTTCTTCTTCTTTTGCTTGTCATCGTGGCCTTTGTCATGCGATCGCATCAAGATCACGGCAAGTACGCGCTGATCAGTTTGTTTTATCAGCTTGAACTTACCTAGTGCCACTAGTTTAACAGCCTAGTACTAGTTTGTATACTCCCTCTGCCGCTGCCATCCCAACATTTTTGGAACTCCTGAAAGTGTACAGATTGCCCATATGACAATACTGTTATTGGACGTTGCTAGTTCATTCATAGTGCGCTTTTAATTGTCTTTGAAGGCCCTAGTTAAATTATCACTACTACAAATCTAAGTTTTGGAGTTGATTTTCGGGAAGGAAATTTCCGCCAACACTAATTTGGTCACCTGTGGCGGTTTTGGGTGAATAGCTCATGTGCGACGTTTTTGACGTGAATTGGAAATGATGCAACATAGTTGATGAAAACAGCTCGGGTCCAACGTTTTACATGGCAATAATAGCCGGCACGCGCCACGGGCCTTAAGCACAAGACAAATCGTTATCCATTTGAATTATGGGAGTTAGCGGGACCCACAACTTATCCACGTTAGTGCTGGACTGGTCAACTTGTCCACTGACCGTGGGACCCACAACTTATCCACGTTAGCGCTGGAACTATAACCTATCCACTGACTGCGGTCCCACCACATATCACATGAGCTGGAGCAACCGTCGCACCCGTGCCAGCCCGCCACCCCCCCTTGCCTCCAGTCCCCC
>NC_041383.1:614663164-614666879 GCF_002162155.2 Triticum dicoccoides
CCGGTGACGGACGGTGCCAACGCCGGCGGCCGGCGAGAGATGAGAGATGTCAATGTCCAGTTCAGCCTCTCGCCCCTCATGGCCGCTGTATGGTGCAGTGCCGATGAGCAGGTGCACGGACTGCCCACAGATCGCGCCATTGAAGCGTTTGACAACCAAGTCGGGGGAGAATGGAAACTATGGGCACGAATTTGTGAAATGCGAGAGAAAACCAGAGGCGGGCAAGGTTTGATCTATGTTCTCCCGCAACCTTTTTCTTTGATTTCTGCCCCTAGATTTGCTGTTTTTTCTCCTCATATTTGGGATTTAGGGTTTCGCTTCCATTTTCAGAATCTGAAGAAATGCAAGCATTTTGAGTGGCTGGATGAATACATTGAGAGGCTTCAATTGGAGGGCTCAACTGCTTTGAGGCAGGAGGAAACCTAAGAGTTCGATCTGCCATCGACAATGGAGAAATTTGGCTCGGATAGTGTCGCTCTGACGGTGGGGGATGCAGAACAGAAGGTGGAATTGAAGAAGGTGAACAATAACTTAAGGTAGTTGACCGATCTGAAGAAGTAGACAAATCTACTGCCTGCAGGATTTTATTTCTGTATAATTTTTTTGGGATTTGTTTACTTGCTGATCATTAGTCGTTAGAAATTGTTATTAGTGTTTCAGTTAGCTTGTATGTGCGCAATGTCATGTAAGCTTACTTCCAAGGATAATTTCCTCTTTGGTTTTCCCTAATGAATCAAATGAGGCGGCAATTCAGATGAATTTCTCTCTGCAGTTTCAGTTCGACAAAGTGCAGAACAGAGTGCAAGCACAGTTCTTCAGTTTTTTTTTTAAGATTCATTTATGCAGTTGTTAGGCCGTGGTGTGGAGATTAGTGTGAGTAAGGCTCGGAGAGAAACTAAGCCTACAACTAGACTGGATGTGAAACAAGATATTTGGCCCAAAGTAAAATACAAGCCCACATACTTTGGGCCCAAAATAAAAACAAGCCCACGTACTAAAAAGTTTCTGTTCTCCAGAAAAAAAACTAAACAGCTTCTGCACCCGTTTTGTAACATTAGAAAAATATGGCACAATATTTTTTTATTCTTTGTGGCTGCATGAACCATATGTTGATTCTTTGCGGCTTGTGTAAATATAGTGTATTGTTTGCAAAAAAAGTTTCAAATATAGAGTATTGTTTGCAAAAAAATCCCACTAGAAAGAAATTCTTCGTGGCTTGTGTAAAAAACAGAAATAATGACTTTTCACGGGTCATTTTTTTGTCTTTTTTACACAGTCCACAAAAAATGTCTTTTTTGATGTTTTGAAATGCATTTAATTTTTTTATAATGGGTGTATCTACACCTAAAAGCCAAAACACAATGTCCAAATAGTAGCACAATATTGCAAGAATAAAGTGGGTAGCTCTATCAAAAAGCAATCAACAACTCCAAAAAAAAGTTCAAATATAGTAGCAAGAACTTAATAATAGAAAGACACATAATAAATATAGATAGTACGGGCAAACCAAAGCCCACAACACGAGACATATAGTATGCTTATAACATAAGACAAATGTAGATATATAGATTTAGCTAAAAAAAGATAGATAGATAGATAGATAGATAGATAGATAGATAGGTAGATCTAAACCCTGGCTGCCGCCTTCTCCACCGGGCTCCTCCTGGCTCCTTCTCTACCTCGCTCCTCCTCCGGGCACCCTTCACTGCTCCTCCAGGGTGTTGTCGATTGGGTACGGCAGATTGTGCATGAGCTCCGCAGTCAGGACACTAGTAGAAAAGGGGGCAATGGTCCAGGCCGGGTCAGCCCATTAGTCCTGGTTCAGTCCAGAACCGGGACCAATGGTGGCATTGGACCCGGTTCGTGAGCCCCGAGGGCCGGCCGGGCCACGTGGGCCATTGGTCCTGGTTCGTCTGGACCTTTTGGTCCCGGTTGGTGGGACGAACCGGGACCAATGGGCCTCGCTCCTGGCCCACCACCATTGGTCCCGGTTGGTGGCTTGAACCGGGACCAAAGGCTAAATAATGCAGAAAATAAAACGAAAAACTGGAAATATAAATAAAAATAGCAATAATAAGTACTTATTTATTTTCTTTTATGATAATTCTTTTTGCTATTAAAGTTTGTAAAAAAATTCTAATTACTTATTTATTTTCTTTTATGATAATTCTTTTTTCTTTTAATGTTTTGAACAAAATTCTAATTACTTATTTATTTTCTTTTATGATAATTCTTTTTGCTATTAAAGTTTGTAACAAAATTCTAATTACTTATTTATTTTCTTTTATGATAATTCTTTTTGCTTTTAATGTTTTGAACAAAATTCTAATTACTTATTTATTTTCTTTTATGATAATTCTTTTTGCTATTAAAGTTTGTAACAAAATTCTATATAATTTTAGTTTCAATAATACTAGAGGTTTATAAAAGCTTTTTAGTTGATTCCTTTAGTACCAGTTCTAAGGCTGTTACAAAGGCATTTTATTTGGTACAAGTTTTAAGGCTGGGGCCCCACGAGCACCTTTTAGTACCGGTTCGTGGCATGAACCGGTAAAAGAGTTTTTTAGTTGATTCTTTCTGCAGCTGTTTTTTAGTCCCACCTCGCCAAGCGAGAGGCACTCGCAGCGGTTTATAAGCCCTGAGTGTAGAGACGATGAAGGGAGAAACACAGTGCTCACTTGCACGTTGGCCTGAAGGTAAGCAACGTGTAGGTGAGCATTGCGCCTCTCTTTTATTTTGGCATGGTATCATCATAATAGTTGTGGAGAAAGTCTTAAATTTTTATTGTAAGTAGAAACAAAATAAAATAAATAAAGCAAGAAAGAAAACAAAAAACAAAAAAAGTGATTTCAAATTTGAAAACTAATGGCAGTAACAAAAAGTTTATAACCTTTGTAAAACTAAAAGCAAAAAAAAATTAAAACAATAAAGCAAAAAACAAAAGAAAATAAATAATGCAGAAAACAAAAAAAAAACTGGAAAAAAATAAAAATAGCAACAATAACTAAAGAAAACAAAAAACAAAAAAAGTGCCTCTTGCTGGGCCCCCACGGCCTGAATACGACTAGAAACCCTACCATGGGCCAGGATTCAGGCCCGCGGAAGGCCCAGCAGGCCCACAGGCAAAGCAGTGTCAGATTAGGCCCATAGGCCTGCTGCTCAGAGGAGTTCGAGTGGGAAGAGGCAGCGGAGCTTATAAACAGGTGCGGGGCGCTCTCAACTAGCGAGGTGGGACTAAACTCCCACCACCACGCCGTTGTGCAAGGCCGTTGGTCCCGGTTGGAGGCACGAACCGGGACCAATGCCACCCTTTGGTCCCGGCTCGTGGCACCAACCGAGACCAATGACCCCCTTTAGTCTCGGTTCGTGCCACTATCCGGGACCAAAGGCCGCCACTTCCCGCCCTTTGGGCTGCTGAAAAGAGGCCTTTGGTCCCGGTTGGCAGCACCAACCAGGACTAAAGGGGGCATTGGTCCCGGCTGGTCTCACGAACCGGGACCAATGCTTTGCCTATATAAGTAGCACTCGTGAAAATTTGGTTCAGTTCCTTCTTCCCCGTGATCGACGCCGCCAGGCTACCCATCTCCGATTCGCCGTCGTCGTCGTCGTCGTCGCCCCGCGCCGTCCGTGCCGTCCCTTGCCGCCCCGACGCTATCGCCGCCCCGCGCCGTCGTCGCCGCCCGGCGCCATCTTCGCCCCGCGCCGTCGTCGCCCC
>NC_041383.1:614667272-614682951 GCF_002162155.2 Triticum dicoccoides
CGAGGGGGCCAGGGTTGATATACCCCCTTCCGATAACTTCAACACGTGGGGGGGTCGATATACCCCCTCTCGATAACTTCAACACGAGGGGGGTCGATATACCCCTCCCGATAACTTCAACACGAGGGGGCCGGGGTCGATATACCCCCTCCCAATAACTTCAACACGTGGGGGGGGGGTCGATATACCCCCTCCCCGATAATTGTACATTATCAAAGTCATTTATGAATATGTTCGTATTTAGAATAGAGGAAAAAGGAAAAAATAAGAAGAGAAAGTGTTTAATATAATTAGTTAGAAAAATAATAGAACTATAGTCAAACTAGTTTATTTTTAGTAAGTACTACTTTATTTTATTTATAGTAAGTGCTTCATATATAGTTGAACTAGCTAGTTGATTTAATAAACCAATTTATTTTACTATATATAGAAGTAGTTTATTTTTAGTAAGTACTACTTTATTTATTTATAGTAAGTGCTTAGTAGTTGAACTAGTTGATTTAATTAATAAAACTACTTTATTTAACTATATATAGAAGTAGTTCCCGCATCGACGTCGACGATGCCTATCCCGCATCCTCGTCGTCGTCAACTCGGTGGTGGAGGCCTGCTTGATTAGGGCCATGTTCGGGACTGGGCTCCGCCGGGCTGGTATTGGAAGGTGCTACCTTCTGGGGGACGTAGGTTGGTGAGGAGGCAGCCCGTTGTTGACCCGATCCTTGTTTGGTGGCGGTCGCATGGGCCAGTGAGGGTGCCGAGGCTTCCGGACACCGCAGAGGTGGTACGTCACTGTGTCAGCAAGGAGGACGAGCACGTCCGTCGCTACATGGTTGCGTTGGAGGGCAGGTTCGACAATACCTGGCAGGTTCTTCAGGGATCTCACTGGAGCTATGATCCTATGATCGTTCCTTATCTTTGGGTGTCCACGGCCCGCGACGATACCCGTCTAGCGCTACGGTTCTAGCTGTATTAATTCGCGATGCTATATGTATGATAGTATTCGAGGAGTATGCGACAATGTACGGACACAAGAGATGATGTACTTTCGGTTAAAATTGAATGCATGCTAATTTGAATACTACTTTATTTTACGATTTGGTTTTGTTTATTGATGCTCATATTGGAAAAGTACTCCTACTTTGAATGCTAAAATTGAAGAGCACTCTATGCAGAAATCTAGGAGCCCCCTCCATCATCCACGCCGTCGTGGGGGTAGCTTCTCCTTCATTCCCGTGTGCTAGACAATTTTTTGTAATAATGCACTCAGGAATGAAAGGAGGAGCTACGTACCATCATCGATAGTCAACCCATGATTAATAATAATGATCTAATTTAGGTTTTTTAGTACATATATTTAATATTTGAATTATGAACTTAGGCTCACATGGGGGCATAAGGACAATACCCACTACACCGATGGCTCCGAATTAACTTATAAGGAGAAAAATCATCTGATCGCATTTTGTACTGATCTTGAGAATTACAATGTCTACAATCAAACTCCTCAACATTATGGTCAATACGTGCCACTAGTGCACGTGTTGTACTACGGTAACTACCATGGAGATACCCTGGTAAGAATTTTTACTATTACGACATCCCTGCATCTTTTTAAATACTTCTAAAACTAGTACATCATTGCTAACTACGAAGTTATTACTATGTTTTTCAACAGATAATCCCGAATGATTGTGTGCCTCATATGATGTATACGCACGGTCGCCTTGATGTTTTGAACATACAACCAGGTCGTCCTACGAATCTCAATTGTCCATACCGGATTTCTAAAAGAAGTGAAGACATGACAATCAAAGAATGGAAAAAATGTATGGATAGTCGTAAGGAGCTTCTTGGAAGCAAAAGGAGGCGAAGCGCAAGAATTGGAGACAGGATGATCTCCATCCTTCATAATGGAGAGTCAGGGTCTATATTGTTTTATGCTATTTTACCTTAAGGATGTTTAGGTCCTACCTGATACTGATGATCATGTGCTAAGAACAATTATGTAGGGTTGGGTTCGATGACTATGAGGATGATGATCGTATGACTTTTTATTAATAACGAGTAGAAGTTGTATGATGATGCATGATTAGTAGGACTTGTTATTATATATGATGATGTATGATGCGAGCATGCATGAGTTATTATATATCAGCGGGTGAAATGAACATAGCAGTAGCGTTGGTAAACCAAGGACGAAGATATAAGAGAGGACACTTCTCTCTATTAGCTAGCTAATAACAACCTAAAATTAACCCCCAAACCCCCTAAACCAGCCACTTTTTATAAAAAAAAGAAAAACCTCAGCTGCTGACAGGTGGAAGCCTTTTGTTCCCGGTTCATGTCACCAACCGGGACCAAAGGCCCCCTTGCCTGGGCTGCTCGCAGTGGCCACGTGGAGGCCCATCTGTCCCGGTTCGTGTTAGAACCGGGACTAAAGGGGGGAGGCATTAGTAACGACCCTTTAGTCCTGGTTCAAGAACCGGGACTAAAGGCCCTTACGAACCGGGACAAATGCCCTGTTTTCTACTAGTGGGAAGATGTTGGTGTAGTTCGTGAAGATGTTGTGGGTGGTGAAAGCTATGAACTTGCAGCCACAGCAGAACACACGGCCGAGGAGGTAGACCGCATCGAAGGGGTTGGTAAAGTGGGCAAGGATAGCAACCACAACCCCGTTGTAGATGACCTCCTCGACTCGGTACATCCTTGGAGATCCCCGGGGGAGGTGGTGGTAGCCGACCCCAAGGAAGAAGTTGGTCAACTCCCTTCTACTCCTCCACCTTGACATCACCCACACACGGAGGGTGTTCTTGATGTAAATCCCGGTAGGGTAGAGCATATCCGGCACGGTGGGGGTAGGGGAAGCGGTAGGTTGGCCCGGTGTACTGCATGGCTATGGCGGGCCAGTTCTTGGGGCTGTTTGTGGTGAAGAAGAAGAAGAAGAAGAAGGGCATATGCAGATGGGAGAGGATGGGAGATGGATGAAGGGTGTGAGAGGAAGAGGAAGATCATAGGTGGCTTAAATAGCTGTAGTGCGACGTGTTATTTCATCGTGGCAATAATGGGGTCAAATGTGAACAACTTTTTCCACCCGCCACGGCATCGGGAGTGTATACATGTGGGAAATCGTAGTTTGAATCAATGGATATAATGCGACGTTTCAGTGCTGCCCTCTGTGATGTTGGTCGGGTCAGGCAGGGACGGGTGTGCGGCGCGTGCTCGTTCACGTCTGTGCATGCATGCAATGTAGGCTGAAGCGGGCGCATGCATGCAACGTAGGCCGGCTCGGGCGCATGCAACAGCGGTGGAGATCGCTCGGTCCAACGGTCCAATGGGTGGGCTTCTTTACCACAGCTTAATGGCGCACATGCATGGCAGCCCACCCTTGAGTACAGAACAAACCAAGCACCAAAAAATGAAACCACGCGTTTTCAAGTCATGCCTATCACAACACAGAACTAACGTCACGCGGATCACTGATGTGGCACTACATGCTGATTCACATCGTTCGACGCGCAGTGATCCAACTGCTAGGAATGGTTGGGGGAGTGATCCAGCATTCTCGAATACAACCAATCAAAGTGCCTCACGTGGATCAATAATGTTTCCCTAGCGTCTGATCCACACCGTCCACTCGAAGATATCCAGCGGCCCGGAATGGTGCGGGGTTTTGGCTAGGGTTTGAGGGGTTTTGAAGGGGTTATGGCCTTATGGGGGCTAGGGTTGATCAAAACTAATTCAAAAAATCAGAAAAATATGAAACTTGCACCCATCATTGTTTTATGTTACTAGGTTGCTGGAAAAAAAGAAACCTGGTCAACGATTATATTCATGAAAAACCCTTCACAAAACATAGCTATCACAAATGAGGTTCGCAGGATTTAGGTTAGGGTTTAGGGTTAAGCATGTCATAGTTCATCCAAACTATCCAATATTGGGCATGTACCCTATATTTGCACACTAGAAGACAAGTTTTGATTTTTGGCTCATTTAGAGAAGGCTGGGAAAAAACATGCTTACAAATGGGGTGTTTATCCTAGCTTTGGAGCACATTTTTCATGACCAGTGTTTCACTCAACAAAAAGTCCTTGGATTGATCACCTAACATGCATAAATTTGAGAAAGCATTGTAACATCACTACCCATACTAAACAGGTTCAAATTTGAATTTGGCTCAAATTTGAAATTCAGCCAGAATTTGAATAGTGTTACACAAATACCCATCAAAGTACAAATAGCATTACACCAATTCAGGAAAGTTTTTTTTATTCGTACAAGAACAACATTTCACTTCTACTTCTTCTTACCACTCGATTTGTTCTTCTTCTTTTTCTTCTTGGCACTTGGTGATCCTACGACAAGTACGACACCTAGTTCACTCAAGCTCTTGGTTTTCTTCACTGGACCATCTAAGACAACTTTAGTTGGACCACAACATCTAAATGAGGCTTAGTTTGCACAACATCAACTACAACAACTTCAATTTGTAACACAACTTCCAATATAGGCTCCGTTTCACATCAGCCGCAGTAGCTTCACTTACTGTTTGCACCACATTATGCTCATTTTGCTCATTTTGCCCCACATCCAAATCCTGTGCATTGTGCACCTCATCTGAATGTTGCTCATTTTGCACCCCAACATCATCCAAGTTTGGCTCATTTTGCACCACAACATCATCCAAGTCCGGCCCAATTTGCACCCCAACAACATCCAACTCTAGTTTATCTTGCACCACAACATCCAAGTTTGGTTCAGTGTGCACTGTTTCACCAAAATTTCTCTTTTTTCTACAACCATTGATTCTTGCCTTTTTGACTGACCAACTGAAAGATCATGGATGTTGCCTAGAGGGGGGGTGAATAGGTGCTTTAAAATAATTACGGTTTAGGGTTGAACAAATTCGGAATAAAACTAGCATTTAATTTGTCAAGCACAAAACCTAAATCAGCTAGGCTCACCTATGTGCACCAACAACTTATGCTAAGCAAGATAGACAACTAAGTGATAGCAAGATATATAACATGCCATACTATGGCTATCACAAAGTAAAGTGCATAAGTAAAGAGCTCGGGTAAGAGATAACCGAGGCACGCAGAGACGACGATGTATCCCGAAGTTCACACCCTTGCAGATGCTAATCTCCATTTGGAGCGGTGTGGAGGCAGAATGCTCCCCAAGGAGCCATTAGGGCCACCATAATCTCCTCACGCCCTCACACAATGCAAGATGTCGTGATTCCACTAAGGGACCCTTGATAGCGGTCACCGAGCCCGTACAAATGGCAACCCTTGGTGGCGGTCAACGAACCCGTACACTTTGGCAACCCTTGGGGGCGGTCACCAGAACCCGTCAAATTGCTCGGGGTGATCTCCACAACCTAATTGGAGACCCCGCGCTGGTACGCGTCGGTGCTATACAAACGGTTTCAAACCCCTTTCCGCGACGACATTTGGAACCGTCACCTAGTGAGTGTGGGTGATTAGGGGGTCCTTCCCACATGACCCAGAAACCGTCGGGATAGGGACCCTACAGTACTCCTTTTCATTTGTGGTCACATTGCCATTGCAGTCAGTATTCTGTGATGCTAAATTTACGATGCCCGACCCATCACAAAGGGTTCACTATTATAGAACGTGTATGATAAGCATACAATCACACACATTCGCTTTTCACAAACCGTATGCGACAACTAATTAAGAAGATTAGCTAACCATCGTACGAGTGTTGGATAGGATTACGAAACGTCGGACCATCGTAACATCGTCGTGCATGACAACTATCGCACACGCTATTCTGTGGTGCAACGTGTACAATGCATACTTCATCAGAAACAGTTCATGGTTGCGAATCGTGTACGATAAGGCAACTATCGCACACACTATTCTATGGTGCAACGTTTACGATGCATACTTCATCAGAAATAGTTCATGGCTGCGAATCGTGTATGATAAGGAAACTATCACAAATGGTTAGTTTGCCAGCACCGTTTGTGATATTGTCTGACATCGCACATGCTTTGCAAACGGCAACTGTGTGCACGCTTGCACATGTTTCCTCTCTGTGAACCGTCTCGGATTATGGTGTATATCGCTGTCGGTGTCAAAACCAGCGGATCTCGGGTAGGGGGTCCCGAACTGTGCGTCTAGGCAGATGGTAACAGGAGACGAGGGACACGATGTTTTACCCAGGTTCGGGCCCTCTTGATGGAGGTAAAACCCTATGTCCTGCTTGATTAATATTGATGATGTGGGTTACAAGAGTAGATCTACCACGAGATCAAGGAGGCTAAACCCTAGAAGCTAGCCTATGGTATGATTGTTGTTCGTCCTATGGACTAAGGCCATCTGGTTTATATAGACACCGGAGAGGGCTAGGGTTACACAGAGTCGGTTACAAAGGTAGGAGATCTACATATCCGTATCGCCAAGCTTGCCTTCCACGCCAAGGAAAGTCCCATCCAGACACGGGACGAAGTCTTTAATCTTGTATCTTCATAGTCTTGGAGTCCGGTCGATGATGATAGTTCGGCTATCCGGACACCCCCTAGTCCGGAACTCCCTCAGTAGCCCCTGAACCAGGCTTCAATGACGACGAGTCCGGCGCGCATATTGTCTTCGGCATTGCAAGGCGGGTTCCTCCTCCGAATAATTTATAGAAGATTGTGAACACCTGGATAGTGTCCGGCTCTGCAAAAATAAATTCCACATACCACCGTAGAGAGAATAATATTATACAAGATCAATCTGCTGACGTATTCTGTGGCGTGACGTCACACCACTTCCAAGCCTTTACTCGAATTGTTTTTATTGTTCCACCTCAGCGCGTTTAGCGAGGCGGTTTCCTTGGCACGTCTTGTCGAAGTAGAGATCGTGTTCCCCTTATTCCGGGATTCCCATCAATACGGGCGTGGGTAACCCAACCGCGCCATTGATTGTGACGCTTGGGAGATAAGGGAGTTTTACCAGGCCGGTGGGGACGCGTGTTTCTGTCCGCCCATATAAGGGGATAAATATCCAACCTTTTTACCTGCGCCTTCTTCCTCCTTGGCTTATCCATCTCTACGAACTCGAGCTCCAGTGCCCAAGTCCGCACTTCTCACCTCAACCTTCTCCAACTATGTCCGGAGCGGGAGGCAAGTGATTTTGCCACTTGTTTTCCATAGTTTGACTCTATGCGGGATCTAAACTCCCTTTCCTTTGACAGGACTGGCTAAAGAAGGCCGCACAGGCTATCTGTCCGGCCCCATTGCCAGAGGACCCAGCGGACGCCCGTTTGACGGGGCTGCTGGCTCCGGCACCCCACGTGGTGCCGGAGAAGAAGGCCAAGAAGAAGGCCACGGGGACTCGGAAGAGTTCCCGTTTTCAGGTGCTATCGGATGATGAATCCGAGGCCGACTCCTCCCACCAAGGCGAGGAGGAGAAGAAAGCCTCTCCCCCAGCGGGGGGAGGGAAGAAAAGGAAGGCCTCCCCAACAAGGGAGGCCGAAGGGTCCAAGAAGGGAAAAACTCTTCCCCCGGACCGCTCCGCCAACGCCAGTGACGACGACGAGGACTGGCCTCCAAGGGCCAAGCCCCTGGCGAGATCGTAAGTATCCGGAATCCGGAATAACTTCAAGGTTCTTTCTTTTCGCCACATAATGTCTTTCTAATGCCGCATACAACCCTGCAGTCCGCCCAAGGATGATCTTCCCGTTTCGTCGAGCGGGTCCTTGGGTGCGTCGGATATGGATTCCCTTCCGACTGCCTCCACCCCCCATGCCGCGGACGATGCCGAGGTGGGGTCCCAGGAAGGGACCTACCAGGAGGAGGAGGCCCCGGAGGTGTCGCAGGACAACCTCCCGGACTTTGCACCGGACTCCGCCCCAGAGGCCACAATGGCTCCGGAGTCCGGCGGGCGACCCCTTTGTAAGAAGGGCAAGACCGCGACGCCGGCTGCCTCCGTCCAACCGGAGGTGCCGAACAATTTGCTGGAGGCGCTCAACGGCGCCTCCATCAAAGAGGAACACCACACTGTTATGACTGCGGTGATTCAGAAGGTTCAGCTCGCCAAGAGTGGGCTGACCGAAGCCTGCAGCAGCCTTCTAACAGGCTTTGAGGTAAGAATTTCAATATATGTAAAATGGTACCGCATAGACAGTAGCCCCTGATGCTCGGTTCGGTGTTCGGAAAGAAAAGCCGGACTGAGGATCTTTAGAAAGATAAACGCAGGAGTCATGAAAATATGTCAATATGGGATTGCAGGCTGTGCTGCTGACCTCCGCCGCACTGACTGCGGAGGTCAAAACTTTGAAAGAAAACCTCAAGCGGTCCAAGAACGAGCTCGGCCATGCCAAGAAGCAGCTCGAGGAAAAAGAAGGTGAGTAATACCTTATGAAAATTGTACCTTACAGAAAAGGATTTGGTTGCAAGAAAAATGACAAGGATAACTTGGGTATTGCAGGGGCCACTAACGAGGTGGCGACCCTGAAGGAGGTGGTGGCCGCGGCCGAACGCAATGCGGCCGCGGAGCGCACTGAGCGAGAGAGGCAGGAGGCGTGGGTGGCGGAGGTACAGCAAGAGCTCCAGGATCTCGTGAAAAAACATGAGATCTTGGAGCGTGACTCGAAGACTCGAGAGTCTGAGCTTGCAACGGCTCTTGAGAGTGCCAAAGCCGCTAAGGCCGAAGCCTACAAGGCCCTCCAGGAGATTGAGGCGGTGAAAAAAATAGCAGCGGGTAAGGCATTTTTCATGCAAAGTAAGCATGTGAGTGTTAATTACCTGTTGCTTACCCGAATTCGGAGCTCTCCAGGAGCGTTCGCAGATCTTCCTCGCAGCGTGTCCGATGCTGCGCATTTTACCGGGCCGAGGAGGGGAGCTCGACAAAGAAGGTCTTCTGGTCTCAGTATGCTGAGGCCGGACATCCGGTGCCCCTTAGCGACCAGCTGAAGCAGCTGGTCGATCTCCACAAGGCGGCCGAACAGGCCATGAAGGGCCTCATAGTTCGGCTGTGGCCTAAGGAGGCTATGCCTGGGAGCTACTTCGGCCTGGTGCGGCGGCTGGTGGATGCGTGCCCGTGGGTTGAAGTTATCAAGCACTCCGCCTGCATTGAGGGTGCCCGTCGGGCCCTTGCCCGCGCAAAGGTGCACTGGGGCAAGATGGATGCCCAGAAGCTCGTGACGGACCCGCCACCAGAGGGCAAGGAGCATCGCACGCCCGAGATGTATTATAAGAGTGTGCTGAAGGGCGCACATACTATTGCGGGTGAGTGCTCCAAAGATGTAATATTTGAGTAGACTCGCATTTTGTTATCCTGTGCGCTAAAAACTTAGTTCATATGCGCTAAGCAACGCTTGTTAATTTAAAATATTACCTTATGTGCGGCTGTTTATCAAATCAGAGAGATGGCAAGTCGTCGGCTTCAGCCCCCATGCCACGAGTGCTGGGGTGTTCGGGATAAACTCGAGCACTCTTGTTCCCATTTTTGGGTCCATCTAGGGAGGCGCTCGACACAGCGAACAAGGCAACCGGACTTATAATGCTTGAACACTCTCACTTAGCCATAGAATTCTATAATTTTAAATTTCGGCGAAGCCCCTAGTCTTCGGAAGGCCGAATTTGGGGCGCTATCCACGCCTTGGCCGGACAGTATCCGGCTCCTCGCTCTAAGCGGCATAAGTCTTTAAGGACTCGCAAAAAACCTCTCAAACAGCGACCGTCTCTCGCCTCATCATGACGGTCAGTTTTAGCTTTCTCCACTGAGGCGTTAACCCAGCTCAACTGGGGCGCAATCATAGTGGTTCTCCCAGTGCTACCTTAGCCGATATAATGGAACGTAAGGTAGCGAAACATGGGAGCCGGGCAAACCCAACTATTGACCCAAGACATGATTCGGAGCCGATGCATATAGTGCTATAAGTTTGGGGTGCCGCACTTGTGAAAGTGTTCAGACTCATCACACCATGATTCGGGGAACATAAGCCCCTGATGTGTATTAGCCGTTCCAAAGTGTACGAATGCAATATCCCGTGAATGAACATATGTATGAAAAGGGAATGCAATTATAAGAAAAAAGGTGCTGCATTGTTTTTATTCAATAAGTGCTGCTATGGATGCAGAACGATACAAATAGTGCGATAAGCAAGGTATGGGACTGTTAAACATGTCCCCCTCCAGGGGTAGGCTGCAGATTGGTGTATAAAAATGCTCGTAACGGAGACCACCTGTATATTCGTTGTAGCCTTTATCCTTCCCTGGCTGTTGCATCGTGAGTTCGGCAAATCTGCTGCCGGACAGGGCCTCTAACAAACGGAGTCCTGTTTGTAAAAAATAAAAGGTAAAAAGAAAAGAAAAAAGAACGACACACTTGAGAGCCCCTGGTGTGGTTTAGCCGCAGTCTGGGTTTATCGTGGTCGTGCCCCTCTCCCCACGCCCATGGTATCTTCAGAGCGTAATGGTGTACGCGAAGGACCTGCTTTAACATTTCGCAGGAGCTGGGGTTGGGGCCGCACTGCTACGCGTGCTCGGAACATCCCAGGTGGTCTTGTGGTAAGTTACTCCGGGCGCGCTTAGCTGTGTCCGGCCGCTTAAAGGCCGGACTCGAGAATTGCCTTAAGAGGCTGCATTGCACTTCTGCCGCGAGAGCCACTGTATGTTCCTCCGTGCGGAGAGAACGTTCAGTGTTTCTGTTGACCGTGATGACTCCTCGAGGGCCTGGCATCTTGAGCTCGAGGTATGCATAGTGCGGCACCACGTTGAACTTTGCAAACGCAGTACGTCCGAGCAAGGCATGATAGCCGCTGCGGAACGGGACTATGTCAAAGATTAACTCCTCGCTTCGGAAGTTATCCGGGGATCCAAAGACCACTTCCAGTGTAATTGAGCCTGTACAATTGGCTTCTACACCTGGTATAACGCCTTTAAAGGTCGTTTTGGTAGGTTTAATCCTTGAGGGGTCTATGCCCATTTTGCGCACTGTATCGTGGTAAAGCAGGTTCAGGCTGCCGCCGCTGTCCATCAGGACTCTGGTTAGGTGAAATCCATCGACGATTGGGTCTAAGACTAGTGCGGCGAATCCGCCGTGGTGGATGCTGGTGGGGTGGTCCCTTCGGTCAAAAGTGATCGGGCAGGAGGACCATGGATTGAACTTTGGGGCAACTGGCTCCATCGCGTAGACATCCCTGAGTGCACGCTTCCGCTCCCTTTTGGGTATGTGCATTGCGTATATCATGTTCACCGTCCGCACCTGTGGGGGGAAACCCTTCTGTCCTCTATTGTTTGGCGGTCGGGTCTCGTCCTCGTCATCGCTATGTAGCCCCTTTTCATTGTTTTCGGCAATTAACTTGCCTGCCTGCTTGAATACCCAACAATCCCTGTTGGTGTGGTTAGCTGGCTTTTCAGGGGTGCCGTGTATCTGGCACAAGCGTCGAGTATTCGGTCCAAATTGGACGGACCCGGAGTAGTTCTTTTGAATGGCTTTTTCCGCTGACCAGGTTTAGAGCCTCTGAATCCGGCATTGACTGCCGTATCCTCAATATGATCGCCGTTAATGCGGCGTTTGTTTTTTTTTTTTGCAACGCGGCCTGCCATTTCGGTTCTTGAAGTCCGGACTGCCAGAATTTTTACTGAGGTTGTTGCTGCGTGCTAGCCAGCTGTCCTCACCCGCGCAGAAGCGGGTCATGAGTGATGTGAGGGTTGCCATGGATTTCAGCTTTTCCTGTCCCAGGTACCGGGCAAGCCACTCGTCGCGGATGTTATGCTTGAAGGATGCGAGGGCCTCCGCATCTGGACAGTCGACGATTTAGTTTTTCTTGGTTAAGAACCGTGTCCAGAATTGCCTGGCCGATTCGTCTGGCTGCTGAATTATGTGGCTTAGGTCATCAGCGTCTGGTGGTCGCACATAAGTGCCCTGGAAGTTATCGAGGAATGCGGCTTCCAGGTCCTCCCAACTCCCAATTGACTCTGCTGGCAAGCTGTTGAGCCAATGCCGGGCTGGTCCTTTAAGCTTGAGGGGGAGGTATTTGATGGCGTGAAGATCGTCACCGCGGGCCATGTGGATGTGAAGGAGATAGTTTCAATCCAAACTGCGGGGTCTGTTGTGCCATTGTAGGATTCAATATTGACGGGTTTAAACCCTTCGGGGATTTGATGATCCATTACTTCATCTGTGAAGCATAGTGGGTGTGCGGCGCCTCTGTACTGGGCGATATCACGACGGAGCTCAAGGGAGCTTGGTCTATTTTGTTCGGCCCGACCGGTCTTACTGTGTCCGGCGCGACGATTGTCGTCACGTATCATGGGACGCCCACGCGATCCATAGATCGATCTTGATTGTCTTGCCTTATCCTCCAATATATCTCGCAAGTCCGGAGTGTTCCCCTGTGGCCGTGTGCTTTTCAAGCGATGTCGGGGTACGGGTCTGGTGAAGGGCCTAGAGGCCACTCTGTCGCGACCACGGGCTGGTCGGTCAGCCGTATTGTCTCCTGGTGATGTGGGTTCATAAGCCTCCTCCTCTAATCGGGGGAGCAACTTGCGTTTAGGGTAGCTTTTGGAGGGGCGTTTGAGCTCATGCTCTTTGGCCGCGAGGACTTCAGTCCATCTGTCGGCTAACAGATCCTGATCAGCTCTAAGCTGTTGCTGCTTTTTTCTTGAGGCTGTTCACCGTGGCCATAAGCCCGCGTTTAAAATGCTCTTGTTCGACGGGATCCTCAGGCACGACGAATTCGTCATCGTCGAGGCTCGCTTCGTCTCCGGAGGGAGGCGTATAATCCTTTGCCTCTTCTCCTGTCGCTCCTTCATAAGGGCTGGCGTCTTCGTACTCCTGCGCTGCATCTTGCTGGAGCGGGTTGTCTTTGGCACTGACCGGTGTATTATTGTCTCCGGTGCCGGAGTCTTCATTCTTGCTTTGGCGGGATTTAGAGCGGTGCCGCTGACGCCGGTGCTTGGGCTGCTTTTTGGAGGGGTCATCCTCCTCTGTTCCTTCGCCATTCCCATCTTTTGGGATATCCACCATGTATATGTCATACGATAAGGTGGCTGTCCGGTGCCCAGTGGGCGCTGGTTCTTGGTCGTCTCCGGCGTCGTCGTCCATACCGTCGATGTCCTCGGAGTCGTAGTCTAGCATGTCGGTTAAATCATCGACAACGCCTACCAAGTGGGTGGTGGGTGGGCTTTGAATTTCTTCGTCGTCCGCATCCCAACCGTCCTGACCGCAGTCCGGCCAGGGCTCTCCTGATAACGAGAGATATTTTAGCGAACTCAAGATGTCGCCGAAAGGTGAGTGTTGAAAGACGTTCGCTGCGGTGAACTCCATGATCGGCGCCCAATCGGATTCGATCAGGGCGAGCGCGGGAGGTTCGGAGTCCGGCGAGGAGTCCGGCACCTCGGAGTCACGAGCTTTATGAGGGACAAAGTCAGTGTTCGGCTCTATCACCGTAGAGGTTGCAGCCCCCGAGGCGGTGTCTAGGCATCCATCCTCGATCTGCGGAGCTGGCTCCGAATTGAAGATCGGAGCGGTTTTGAGTGCGGCCTCCAAGGTACTGTCCGGCCGCAGAGCTAAATCATGCTCGCCGCGACAGTGCGGCACGCTCGGCTGTGGCTCGAACCCATCGAGGATCAAGTCCCCGCGGATGTCAGCCGTGAAGTTCAAACTTCCAAACCTAACTTGTCGGCCAGGGGCGTAGCCTTCGATCTGCTCCAGTTGGCCAAGCGAATCGGCCCGCAGTGCAAAGCCGCCGAATACGAAGATTTGTCCGGGGAGGAAGGTCTCACCCTGGACTATGTCGTTGATGATGATTGAAGAAGCCATCGAGCCTATCGGTGATGACACAGAGGAACTCTCAATGAAAGCACCAATGTCGGTGTCAAAACCGGCGGATCTCGGGTAGGGGGTCTCGAACTGTGCATCTAGGCGGATGGTAACAGGAGACGAGGGACACGATGTTTTACCCAGGTTCGGGCCCTCTTGATGGAGGTAAAACCCTACGTCCTGCTTGATTAACATTGATGATGTGGGTTACAAGAGTAGATCTACCACGAGATCAAGGAGGCTAAACCCTAGAAGCTAGCCTATGGTATGATTGTTGTTCGTCCTATGGACTAAGGCCATCCGGTTTATATAGACACCGGAGAGGGCTAGGGTTACACAGAGTCGGTTACAAAGGTAGGAGATCTACATATCCGTATCGCCAAGCTTGCCTTCCACGCCAAGGAAAGTCCCATCCGGACACGGGACGAAGTCTTCAATATTGTATCTTCATAGTCTTGGAGTCCGGCCGATGATGATAGTTCTGCTATCCGGACACCCCCTAGTCCGGAACTCCCTCAATCGCAAACATTTGTATTTTACCAATCATGTGTGTCGTAACAACCTAGAGAGCGTAATTTCACCGTAATTTAATTGCTGCTATATCAAATTGAAATTGAAATTGAAATTGAATGTATGCTATAGCTTTATTCATATCCGTCAGGTTCAGACAACTAATGAATTATTCGATTTATAGGTACACATCAAGAATTACATAAGAACCAAATAAAGAATGATGAAACACAGTTGTATACTTGTACTATTAAAGATGGTAAAGAAAGAGGCTAAATACATTTTGGTTGCTGAACAAGGTGAAGCGGAATGCCCATATTGTGCTCTCCTCCATGCAGAAGGCACGCACGACTCTAGTCCAGCCCCTTGTGATGGCCGACCACCACCCTTGATGGTCTTCATAGAAACATCTAGATAATCATTGTGTTCTCGTAGAAATACTTTAACCTTTGCATGCACACCAATCATGTAGTTTGAGAGGCAATCTTTAGTAAACTGTTTTGGGAACCACTACAAAGGAAAAAAGATTCAGACATTGTCATCTAACACAAATCATTATGGGCAGTAAAAAGAAGGTTGTAGAGTTCTTACTTACCATCCCGCAGTTCGCTGTTGTACTGGATAAAGTGTAAACAAATAGTTTAATTGCCATCTTTTGACCCATTTTACTAACAATCTTTATCAGCTTCCTCACTTGATGCTGGTTCATCGATATCTCATTTCCCCATACGCAGAAAGGGTCGAAGCGCGGATCTTTACCAATGACATATGTACCTAAAAGCACCAAGTTAATATTAGAAGATAAACACCAATTACACAATGATGTAGCACAACACTCTTGTATAATATCTTATAACATCCAATATACTCACATATTAGATGAATTAACATCTTATATTATGGGCCGGAAGGATTTTACTGCATTCTTACAAATTATCGGCTGATTAACTGTTGCTGTATCCATGGGTTAGTGTTAGTTTGACCTAGTTTGGGCTCAAATAGCCCTAAAGTATATCTAAACATGAGGGCTAGTTTGAGCTAGTTGCATCTATCACCCACCCAAAAAACTATTCAACCCAAGAGGTGCTAATTGGAGCTAGTTCTCCTAGTGCATTTATTGTCAATCTAAGTATCTAATACTGTCATCCAAACGCCTCTTTGGATGGAGTTAGTTCAGGGTTAGTCATGAGCTAGAAACTAACTCTAACCTCTAAGCTAAGTTGAGTATCCAAACATGGCTGTGTTGCTGTTGTTGTTGTTGTTGTTGTTGTTGTTGTTGTTGTTGTTGTTGTTATTGTTGTTGTCGTTGTTGTTGTTGTCGTTGTTGTTGTTGTCGTTGTTGTTGTTGTTGGTGGTGGTGTTGTTGGTGTTGGTGTTGTTGTTGT
>NC_041383.1:614683316-614683570 GCF_002162155.2 Triticum dicoccoides
AAAGGTTTTGAATTCACTCACTTTCAGTCAATCAATCAAGCAATCAATCAAATCTATCTATTTGTTTATAACATTCCAAAATTTAGAATTTTGGGATGTTACATGTTGTTGTTGTTGTTGTTGTTGTTGTTGTTGTTGTTGTTGTTGTTGTTGTTGTTGTTGTTGTTGTTGTTGTTGTTGTTGTTGTTGTTGTTATTGTTGTCGTTGCTGCTGTTGCTGTTGCTGTCGTTGTTGCTGTTGTTGTTGGTGTTGCT
>NC_041383.1:614685019-614705035 GCF_002162155.2 Triticum dicoccoides
TGTTGTTGTCGTTGTTGTTGTTGTTGTTGTTGTTGTTGTCTAGACATCATCAGAACATTAAGGTTACACTCTTCCTTGTTGCTATGTAGCCTAGGATTGCATATGTAGACATTAAGTAAAGTGCATGTTTCTATGTAGCCTCAGATATATTACATATGGCCCTAGTTAACCTAACGATAAATGGGTTACAGATATATTCAGTTAAAAGTCTGATTCACCGATTAGTCCCTTATCAACCCCCGGCCTATATGGTACCAGCTACCGATATCCTAAACAGTGAGCATATATAAGCCATGGGATGAAACTAACCTCGATGGAAAACTGCAGTCGTTCCCAAAACTGTCCTATGTAGGGACATCGAGAAGCATGTTAAGCACAACATGCTAAACATCAACCAAAATTATCCATGGCAGACAAAATAATCTCCAAAAGATAGCTTTAGTGTGCAGGTTTAAGCACGCTAGTAAAGCAAAACAAGTGAAAAGGTGTATAAATGCAATAGGCCTAACATTTAACAACAAGCAAACATGGAAAGGCGTGTTTAACTACAAGATGCAGCAACCAAACTGGTATTGTGCCGGTCTAACTACACAGGTTATTGTTATAAAAATGGAAAGGCGTGTTTAACTACAAGATGCAGCAACCAAATGTAGTCATTCATGCCCTGTTTGTTTCAGCTTCGCTTGGATTTTAATCACCTATGGATTCGCTTCAGTGGTGAACTTGTTTCGGCGAATCAGCTTCACCACCGAAGTACACTTTGAGGTGCTTCAGGAAATTGCACTAAAAATGACCCAAATCCAGATCCAGCTTCACTGGCAAAGCTGATTCAAAATAGCTATTTGTTTTGGATTCCAGAATCGGCTTCACTGGCAAAGCTGAATCCGGTCCTAGAATCCGAAACAAACAGGGCCATAGTGGTATTGTTGAAACTGGTACTGATGAAATTGAACTGCACAGTTCATACTTGCACATATAGAACATCACGTTATTAATAACTAGAATAAACAAGGCATACTACAAACAACCAAAGATAGCATTTGAAACTGGACATATGCTAACTACAAACAACAGAACAATCGAAAACTTTAAAAGAGGCATATGCTAGCTATAACAGGCTTAACAACAAGCAAATATATGCATTCCTATCGGTATGTTTAAAACTGGATTGATGAAATGTACTGCATAGTAAATAATTGCACATACAGAGCATCGCATTGTGAACAACTGAAATAAACAAGGTATACTGCAAACAACCCGATATAGCAATTAAAACTGGACATATTCTCACTACACTACAAAAGGGACTCCACAAAACAAATCATGGGATTCCCCCTGTGAAGAGGCACGGGAAAACAAATCATGGGTTTCCTCACTTGTCACAGATGGGCTCGTTCTTGTGGGAAGAGAACAGACCCTGGATGCGCTCCATGTTGTCGCAGATGGGCTCCTTCCCCTTGCAAGAGCACGACTTGAGAGTACCCTCCCTAATGTCACAGACGGGCTCTTTCCCCTTGGAAGAGCAGATGGGCTCTTTCCCCTTGGAAGAGATGAAGAGGGTGCCCTCCTCGTGGTCGCCATCAATGAGGTCTGACTTGGAAGCTGTGGATCCCAAGCCAGCGTCGCAGAACATGTCCTTCAGAAATGACAAAAGGGGCTCAATGGCGATGTAGGATGGCAAGTTGTTGACAGCGATCCAAAGGAGATCAGCGGTGGGGCCATGCATGAGATCGACGGCGGTTGAACGCGAGGGGTTGGGGGTGGGCCACTTAACCTGTGATGGTCGCTAGCTTCCTCGACGACGTCGGGCGATGAGACCGTGATACACCTCTTTTGGGCCAATCTCTCCTCGAGCTCCATGGGAAGCGTAGCCGGGCTTAGGCTGCGACGCTTTGGAGTGCGGGTGGGGATGGGGATGGGGATCTGGGGGGAAAGGGGCATTTGGCAGGCGTCATCTAAGAAACTCAGGGCGACCTTGGTATGGAGATCGGTGGGTAAGCTGCACGGGCAAATCGGCATATGTTGACAATGGAGGTCTCGCGGCGGCGGGGACCTTGCTAGGGTTTCGAGCGAGGGAGGGTGTGTGTGTGTGTGTGTGTGTGTGCGCGCGCGCGCTCGAGGAGGTTTTGGTGTGTGTGTATGTGTGTGTGTGGAGGGGGGCGGGGGTGTGTTTGAGGAAATGACGTGGGTACTGAAAACTGTACAACGCGGGAGTCAAACGCGGGAGTGAAATGCCGGGGCTAATGAAAAGTTTGATGATGGTGCATCCCACACGGTCTGGATATAACAACCATGTGTTATGAGACAGAAAAACCCTCGAGGCGGGAAGACATTTTCTAGGGGAAGGCGGGATTGGGAACAAGAAACATCGCACACGGTCTGGAGATAACAACCGTGTGTTATGAAACACAAAAACTCTCCTCGAGGCGGATAGATATATTCTAGGGATGCAGGTGGGATTGGGAAGAAGAAACATCGCACACGGTCCAGAGATAACAACCGTGTGTTATGAAACAGAAAAACCCTCGAGGCGGGCAGATATTTTTGAGAGGGGAAGCCTCATGGAGCCCAATGTACTGTGCGGATGTGTACATGACTGGGGCACCGGCGTGGCACACGGTTAGTTTGAGTGAACCGTGTCTGTTGCGTCATCCGACTTGTCTAATGTTCATAAATTTGGCAAAAAAATGACGCGGGAGAGGGTCAGAAAACGAACACACTTGCATGTGGCCAAATTTATATGTATGAAAAGGGTGGTTTGATTTTCAAATACCAAATGCAACTTCGATGTCGCACCTATCTCACAAAGCGCACGATATTGCTTGCCCCCCCTCGCGTCGGCACGAAGGAAATCCTAAGCTATGAATACATGCCCCGCCCCCCGCCCCAACCGAGGCTCACCTAGCAAAGTGTGAAGTAGCTAGCAGCCCCCTCCCTCATGTCGGCACAAAGGGAATCCTAAGCTATGAATGGATGCCCCCAACCATGGTTCACCTAGAAAATTGCGAAGTAGCTAACAGCCCCCCTCGTGTCGGCACGAAGGGAATCCTAAGCTCTGAATGCATGCCCCTCCAACCGAGGCTCACCTAGCAAAGTGCAAAGAAGCTAGCAGCCCCCTTCCCTCGTGTCGGCAAGGAGGGAATCCTAAGCTATGAATGGATGCCCCCCAACCGTGGTTCACCTAGCAAACTGCGAAGTAGCTAGCAGCCCCCCCTCATGTTGGCACGAAGGGAATCCTAAGCTATAATGCCCCCCAACTGAGGTTCACCTAGCAAAGTGCAAAGTAGCAGCCCCGCCCCACACACTTTTAAGTCGGTGGGCCAGAGAGGCATCTCAACAAGATTGATCGTAAAACGGACCAAGAATAATCCACCTTGGTCGTACAACCTATCTCTTGTTGCTGGTCAAAGTGATGGTCGTCCATGTGACCTCAGATAGGCTAGCTTGCCAATAATCACACAAGTAGCTAGCTAGTCCCCGAAGACAACCACTGCATGCGTGTGGCCCAAACATATGTATGGATCAGATGTGTTTTTAGTACACAATGGAACAACTTTGATGTGGCACCGTGATTTCAAACTAGAAATCCCCACACTGAGTGAGGGTTAGGTTGATGATGCATATGTATGTTACACCACACTTCAAGCCAATGATGGGGATTCATGCATGCATGCGTGCATAGTATATGCACTCAAACTTTAGTTAGGTCTGAATCTCACCATGACCTATACTATGATAACATGAACCAAATGAAGAATCCGCCATGGTAACCTATCTTGTTGTCGGTCAAGGTGATCATGGGTGTCCACGCGGGCCCATGAATATATAGGCCTGTCGCCGATAACCACGCAAGGGAGTGTACTGTTCGAAGACAACCACTACATGCATATGTATGGAGGTGATGCGTGCATGCATGTTTGAATACCATTTCACAACATTGATGTGGTGCGTGCATCGAAAATCGTACACTCTCCCCACACAGAGCGAGATCGGTTCATGATGTGTCATTGTACTAGCCCCACTTCGACTCAATGGGAGGGATTCATGCGTACACATGCACACGTGTGTGCTCATATATATATATATATATATATATATATATATATATATATATATATATATATATATATATATATATATATATATATATAGACACACACACACACACACCGTATTTACAAGCAAAAAAATATGACAATGCTGGGCTACTCGTCTGACAAATACTCCGAACTTGTTATTGGATCCACACCCGTTCAGGTACAACAGCCGCCTTCTACCTCTCCTTCTACAAATTAACAGTATTTCTAATTTTGAATATGTTTGTTCGTCTGTCATTCAGAAAATGATTCCGACAAGCCTGACCGCGAAACTGCGCACAATGAAGGTCTTGGCACTAGCATCTATCGGCCCCAACCTGGAGCAAGTTGTCACTTTCCTGAGATGCTTTCCGTGCCTGGAGAAGCTATATATCGAGGTGATGTTCCTTTCCTGTTAAATGTTAACCATAAGGGAGTTTAATTTGTGACACCTTTTTCCAAGTTTACAATGACAATGTACTACGATTTCTGAAGGATTGAGGATTTCAGTACATACATGTCTCCTTTTCCAAGTTTACAATGACAATGCTTGATCCATATGGTTACAATGCATATGCATTTCTCCTTTGGATTCATCTGTACTAGTTTTCTTAGGGAACTTTTCATCCACTCCAACATCTTGGAAAGATGGAAGATGGCATGTTAATGCCCATGTTAATCATGTCAGTGCGAAGATGGCATGTTAGTGCATTTTACAAATCCTGCAAACCAAATAGGCATGTAGTAGTGTTCAAAACTGCATCTAGGCACTAACACATTTTCTTCTTTTGCGGATGAGATTAGGCCCAGTGGTGGATAATGTGATATAATATAACAATCACGTCGAATGCCTAGATCTGCATCTCTCAGAAATTACTTTGAACTCCTACCGAGGGACCTTACTGGAGCTTATATTTGCCAGGTTCTTTGTTGTCAGAGCAAGGGTGCTGAAGGTAATGAGGTTTGCCCTACATTTATTTTGGAAAAATGAATGGTTTGTTGATCAGCGCCGGCGCCTGCGGCAGAATGGAATAGGCTCCAAAAATGTTGAATTTCATTTTGGAACTTCAGATGATAGAGTAATCGGAACTCATCGTATCAACCCCATACATGACTTCTCAGTGGATGACCCCTTTGCAAAAGTTGTGAGGTTTCGAAACTAGACTTAGAAGTGGTAATATTAGTTTGAACCCCTCTGATATCCATGTTCAGCGGATCAACGCGAGCGTTTGCAAATTTCATTTCTAATATCAGTTTGAACCTTGTAATCTTCGAATTTGAGCCATATAACTCTGGAATTTGAACATTGTAATATTTCTAGCCTTTGTGGTACAATCATTGAAATGGCATCGTATGAGACTCGTATATTGGTAACACTATTTCGAACTTAATATGCAATGGTCTTAGATTTGATTTTATTAACCATTCTCGAATCCGTTTACCTTCTCGATCTCACAGCACACGATCTGTATAGCTAACTCGACTGCGATCTTGGACATTATTGCACACAGTTGGTTTCTTCCACCGTGTGCCCTGTAGAGCGCAGAATTAATTATCGCACTCGAGTGTCCATCATCACCCTTCTGTGTAACTTTGACCTCATCACCCACGGGTAAACTTACGACCGAAGTCATTCCACACACTTTGTTTTTACAAAGCTTTTTGCCAATAAACGCTGATTTGTCTCTCTTCTAGCCGACATGTGGAAAACCAAGCCGGGAGGGAAGCTTGCGCGGTAAACTGCGGGGTAGCGCTGGAACAGGCTCATCGACGATACATTTAGTGCCTCTTTGAGCCCACCCATGGTCAAACTGTGGTGCGGTGTTGTCAAGCATGCACTCGAATCCTCACTGCGGTGCGGTGTTGTCAAGCATGCACTGGAATCCTCCGCTATGAACGTTGTGACAAGACATGACGATTACAGGCCGGCTGGCCCCCATTTGTTACAACGGCTATTTAACCCTTGTATCTCTTCAACCTTTCGATCACGCCCCACCATTGCAAGAAGCACACCCACCACGACAAATTCTTAGAGAGTATCCTGCGCGGCTCCAATGGCGCTCCGAGCGTCTACCGATGACCAGCAGCAGTTCACCATCCATGCCGTGGTGGACACCCGCCGAAGGTTCGAGGAGCTCTCGGTGGTGTACACCAACCACCTAGTCTAGGTTGAGCACTCCATCCGTATCATGGAGTTGTTGCTTGCCGACGAGAAGTACAAGGTGGTCGGGTTCGACATCGAGCACACCCGAGCTCATGCCAGGTCTCGTCCCAAGGTCGCCATTGCCCAGATGTGCATGGGCCACCACGTCCTCCTCTACCACTATTGCCTGGCCACAAGGCCTTGCGAGCGTTTTGCCAGGTTTGTCAACAGCCCCCACTACATGTTCGCTACAGTCGACATCACCAACGATGTCAAGGTGCTCAAGAATTCGGGCATTGCCTGCCAGAATCTTGTCGACATCCAGGGCCAATACAAGATCTGGGGCAGCAAGGAGCATGAGAAGGACTCACTGGTTCACCTCGCCAATACACAGAGACATGAAGGATTCCTACAACAACGACAAGTGTGCCTGGCACTCGGCCTGGATGGAGAAACTCGACAAAGATCATGTCGTGTACGCGGCCAAGGAGGCGTACACATGTTATGATATGTACAGGCGGATCGTTGACATGAAGAAGTGCCTCCTTCCCCAAAACGGCCAGGGATCCAACCGGAAGCAGAGCAATGGCAAGCGTCATCGCAACAAGAAGTAGATGATTAGATTCTCATTTCTCCTAGTTTAGTATGCATGTAATTGCTTACTTTGGTGTGTGAAAATTTTATCTGTGTAGTCACTTGTCTAATTGTATGCTTAATTTGGTTATGCAATGCTGTCTTTTTAAGTATATTTGTTGATGCTCTATAGACAGAGCAAATCACATCGCACACTGACTAAACAAGGAAACCCGCCGGTGATGATTTCATCAATCACTGACAATTGTATACCAGCAATCGTTTGCTCACAACACACACGGCTTGTTAATAGGAATCGTATGTGTTATTATCGGTCTCCCCACACATTTCTGATTACAGACCTGTTTGCCGCGTATCACACACATCTTGTTATATTGAACCGTTTCTGTTCTCTTGTCTCAACACAAACAGTTCATCCGAGTGAACCACATGTTGTATATCGCACATACACCTTGATCTGGCTGACCGTTTCTTTTGTGTTGCCTAATCACAAACAGTTCATCCGAGTGAACCGTATGTTGTGTATCGCACACACCTTCATCTGGCAGCCTGTTTCTTTTGTTCCTCCTCATCGCAAATAGTTAATTGAACTGAACCGTATGCCCTGCATCGCACACGCAACTAGAATCTGAACCGTGTTTGATGCATCCGTCATCGCAAATGTTTTGCACATTTTAGACGGTTCTCTGACACCACCGTTTGCGATTATTGCATCGCACACAGTTTCTCGAAGGGTCTCTGATCGTAGTTTCACGTTAGCAGCATCTTGCAGTAGTACCGATGCTTGCCCGGAGCTTTACACCACAATGATTGAGCTCTGAACACCACCAACCATCTAGGGCACCAAGGCACCTAAGAGGAACAAGTCAAGGGTACCAAGCATCCAAGAGTCATAAGCTTCTCAACTTGAAACTTCCATGTATCACCGTGGAGAACTCAAACCGATGCACCAAATGCAATGGCAAGGGCACACGGAGTGCCCAACTCCTTCTCTCCCAAATCCCACCAAAGCAACTAATGCTAGGGAGGAAAATGAGAGAAAGAATGAAGAAGAGAACACGAAGAACTCCAAGATCCAAGGGGTTCCCTCACAAAGAGGAAAAAGTGACTGGTGGAAATGTGGATCTAGATCTCCTCCCCCCCCCCCAAAAAAAACTAGCAAGAATCCATGGAGGGATTGAGAGAAAACAAGCTCTAAGAAGGTCAACAATGGGGGAAGAACACGAGCTCAAAGGAAGGATAAGGCTCAATGGGGAAGAAGATCCCCTTTTATAGGAGGGGGAAAATCCAATCGTTATCCCCATTCTCAGCCCGCAGCGAGCGATACTACCGCTCTAGGGAGCGGTACTACCGTCAGCCGTAGCGGTACGGCCGCTCGGCCCAATGGTACTACCGCTGGGACCTTGCACAGTGCCTAAGGGAGAAGGAACAAAGAGGAGGGCCATTGAGCAACACTAGTAGCAGTAGTAGGGGCGGCACTACCGCTCACAAGTGGTACTACCGCTCCTACTGCCCCTGCTACTGCCACTAAACCCGACACGAGACACACATGTCTTGAGTCGAGGCGGTACTAGCGTGGAACCGGGGTCGTACTACCGCCTGTGGCCATGGGTGGTACTACCACTATGAAATAGAGGTACTACCGCTTGTGGCTTTCAGCGGTACTTCTGCTCTGGGGCCGCCGTACTACAGCTGGCGCCTCCCAATGTCACTTCCAAGCAAAATAGATGCTCTAGGAAAACCAGAACTGCCACAACTTCTGCAAATGAGCTCTGAATTGAGCAAACTCAAGCTTGTTGGATAGATGATTACGAGTAGCATCCAACAATGACAGGGGAGGTATGCCAAGATATGGAAGAGAGAAACCTCCAATAGAGAAGAATGGGCATAACCTCTAACGTCGAAAACATCATAGAAGATGCATGCGAACTCCATTTTCAATGAACTCGAGCTTGTCATCAAGATGACCATAAGCTCAAAATCTCACAAGGAGAAGAAGAAAACAAGAACCAATAAAGATTATGCAAGGATGCAATTGTTTGAGCTCTCTACGAAAGATACGATCAAGCTACTCATCGAGAGCCCCCCTTGATAGTATGGAAATCGATCCTATAACCCGGTCTCCCAGCTATAACCATGAGATCGTAAAATAGAAAACCTATCAAGGGCAAACCTTTGCCTTGCACATAGTCCACTTGAGCTAGATGATGACGATCTTAACTCCCTCAAGTTGGACCACCTTTCTTGATTGCGTTGGCTCGATGAAGACTAGTTGATTGCTCCCCCATACTCCACTATGGGTGAGCCACTCTTTGACACATCTTCACAAGTCCATTGTCACCACAATGGACGACAAGCTTCAAGCACTTGATCTCTTCGTGATGCTCCACTTGAACTTGCAACCGCAATCTTGATGACGATCACCACTTCATGTCATCCTCCATGGGTTGTATGAGATCTTCCTCTTGATGAAAACCCATGGAAACAAACCTAACCAGGGGCGGAGCCAGCCTAACACTGCGCCCCGGGCCTGCTTCATCACTACAGTGTTCAATAGTGTTCAACCGTGCAAAATCGCTACAGTCAACGAAGAAACCAAACTGCATGCCCCAGGCCCAGGCCCCCCGGCCTGGGTCCTGTCTCCGCCACTGAACCTAACCCCACATAGAACTCACAAATAGATCATGAGTTGTACACAAAGCGTAATGGAAAATGCTTACCATATCATGGGATCACTTGATCCCTCTCGGTACATCTTCTATGCTTTGTGTGTTGATCAACTTGTATTACTCTTTGTACTTTAGTCTTGATCAACCTTGAATATTTCCAACTCTCTTCATTTGGATGATGTCTTGAAGGTAAACATGAATGATCACACAATGTTCTTCTTCAAGACATGCTTGCAATAAGCTCAACACTCACAAGACCAACCTTTGGATAATTACTTAATAGGACCTTGGTCAACTCATAAACTCCTTGAAACCAACACATGGACTTCAAGAAATGCCTATGGACAAATCCTTCAAATATAACTCAATGCAACCACCATTAGTACATAGAGAATGTCATCAATTATCAAAACCACACATGGCGGCACCACATGTTCTTTCACCAGCAATCTTCAACAACAAGGGACCGACCTCCACGCTTCCTACTGGCAAACAAAGCATGTAACTTGATTAGTAATTAAAAACAACATCCAAATAAACAAACACAAACATACTTTGGCCATTCAGGAGTGGAAGACATTTTGGAGATCCTTTTCGGTGCCCAAGTTCCTGGCACAACTTGCATCTATTTTTGTTACCTTTTTGTGACCTTTTTGGCTTTGCACCCTCTTTCTTTCCCTTCTTACTACTCCCAACTTTCTCAAACCATGCCTTGAATCTGCTCTCTTTAGGCCTGCTAGCCTTTCTTTTCGTCATGGGAGGACACATGGAAAATTCAATTTGCACTTCAGGCCACTGAGACTGATCTGTAAGTGCTGGAATTGGTGCTACATATGCAGCCCTCCGCTGAGTAATATTCATGCAAATATGGGCATGTTTATCTTCGGTTGGGAGGCCAAGAAAAGTATGGCATGGTCACATGGTTTTCCAGTGTGTTGCCACTCTAGGCAAGTGCAGTCATGCAATTCAGTGTTAACAACATGCCTCCTTCCAGTCTTGGTATCTCTAACTTCAGCACCCCATGATGAAGATTTTTCAACAAACAAATGTGTAAGATTTCTACTCCTGCTGACCACCTGTTGTACCGCTGCAAGAATCTTATCCCCTTGCAGATAATCACCAATCATTCTTCTCAATTCCCACATGCGCATGATCATGATCCTGATTTGGTCAACCATGTCATGCACAAGCAAGTTCTTTAACTTCTTTATCTTATTGCTAAAACTTTCTACCAAGTTGTTGTTGATATGATCATACTTGATGGTAGTGTTATATCCTGACCAGTACCGCAATAGAGAATGGTAGGTGTTCAACCATGGACCAAACTCAATGCATGCTGCTTTTATCTTATCAAGATGATATGAATGTGTGTTTGGTGTAAGATCTTGCTGCTGGCCACATTCTCCCAAATTCTTATCCTCTGAATTTTTTGATCAAATTCATCCACATATGGCCAAAGCACGCCCTCTGCTCACAGTAAGGAAAACATTCTTCACTGCATTTTTTAGCCCTTTACATGCATCTGTGTGTACTACCAAAGGTGGCACTGACCCTATGCATCTTTTCAACTACATCATGAACCATGTCCATGAAACCTCTGTCTTTGACTGAAACAAACCAATAGCAACAGGGAACATCCAGTTGTGTCCATCTAAAGCATTGTATGCTGCCAATTGACCATTTATTTACCAGTAAAAAAAAGATGAGTCTATGCTCAAATATGGACGACACCCTACTTTGAAGCCATCGATGCAAGGCTTTAAAGCCATAAAGAACTTGGAGAGAAGAACTCTACCAGCCTCTGTTACCTCAGTATCTATCTCCACAACACTGCTACGTGACCTATTCTCCACCTCTGCTTTGAAGTTAAAGCATCCTAAAGTATTTGCCAAATCACCATATAATTCTTCCATTGCCCTCTATTTTGCTTTCCACACTATGGTATACTTCACCTTAATGGGGTACTGCTTTTCCATGTCCACTTTAACTTTCTTTGCAGCAGTGTTTGGTTTCTTGGCTAAAATTGGAGTGATCTTTTCTGCAATCCAAAGTTGTGATGTCATGGTTGATACTCTCTATGAACTTGTAATACAAGTATGCGGATGTGGGATTTGATTAACCCTGATGGTACTTCCATCACGTTGAATTCTGGCAGATATGTACCACTTGCAAGGCCTGACGCTTCCATCAAAACCTCTGCACCTACCATAAAATTTATTTCTGTCAGTCCACATAGTCTTGGCATCAAACTCATGTTTGACTGCATAAGTCTTGAAACACATCCTAAACTCCTTCATGCTTGGAAACAACTTCCCTACTTCAATAACATGATTTTCTTTGTCATACACACTTACAAGCTCGTGATCATGTGCATTCTCTACATCATCTGCAACATCTTTCATAAGCTGTCCATCCACATATCCACAAGCATCTATGTTAGCATCATTAGGCAAACTCGATTCACCCCTCTCTTCCTTATCTTGGTCATCTACTAGAATGCCAAAAAAATTGGCCATCTCAGTGTTAGCCATTGGTGCAATGACCAAATCAGTAGTGTGTTCTAATTCTACTGAATTCCAATCAACACAAACAACCCTTGTAGCACCATGACATCCCTCTCGTCCATCTTGATCAACCCCCTCTATCACTATCACTTCACCCGTACACATGGGCTTTATCTGTCTCAGTGAAGCCCAATCATCATCTAGCATCTGCAAAGCCAACTTTGAGGGCACATATCCAACCTTAGAATATGATTTCAGATCAACGAGATCTGCATGAAAGGTGGTCTATTAGCTTGCCCAGCCGTCTTGCCAATCGATTTCATCAACCATCTCTTCACCATTCTCAATTCTCACATACTCACCCTTCCAATTATCAACCTGTCACAATGCCACCTCTTGCTCTCGACCCCAGAAAATGCTATCCCCGATTTTCTCTACAACATTACTCACGGGCCACTCTTCCATGCTTTGTATTTCCTGTGGATCAATCTCTGCAAATTCAACCTCCCATTTCACAATCCTATCGCTCTTTATGTCTCGCACACTACCATCAACTAGCTTCGCTTTAGATGGAAAGAATTCAACACTGAATTCAAAGGTCCGAGCACCATCGCCCCTGTTTATTAATGGTAGGCACTATGAGGCAGCGGAAGCAGATGAGGCACACATCACATAGGTTGGAAAGGGTGATTACCTGGTCAAAGTTGTCTCTCGTGGCTCCATCTTGTTCAGACCAACGTCGCCGCCGATCCCCAACGCCAAACACCTCCACAATCTGGATCCCATGGAAAACAGAGGCTCACTCGGTCAGATCTAACTCAAGAAGGAGGGGAACATGTCTAGGTTGTCGAATACACTCACCACATATACCGTCGCGACCATGAACGAAAGCTCCACTGGCAAAATGAAAGCTCATACACCGCCACCGCCGAGAATGAAGAAGGGAGCAACAACCAGAAGCAGGGAGAAGCGGGGCTCGATCAAGCGGGGAATCGATGCACTGCCAAGTGGGACCCACCACCAGATGCACTGATCAGTTTGACCCCCTGTTTTTAACTTAACTGCAGTCCCCGTTGACGACCGTTCCTTTGTTTTAACCACCTGGTCGTATAGGGGCTATTATTGCCATGTAAGATGGCGCACACAAGCTATTTCTGTTAACTATGTCACATTCTTTCCAATTCGCATCAAAAATGTCGCATGAGCTATTTACCCGGGGTTTTACCATGCAAACGATTTACCTAATTCATTAAGCATAGAAAGACTGCATGCATATGTTACTCGGACGGTTTTATGAAACTGCCTTCGGCAAGTTACATGTACAAAAGCCCACTCTATATAAAAAATTAACTACCAAACCCTAGCACCATCCTCTCCCATTTGATGCCACCAAGCTCCACCGCCGATACCCCTCGCCTCCTCGCCACCCTCCCACCGAGCCAGCTTCCTCCTCTTCCCAAGGTGAACTTGCCGCCTTCCATCCAAAATTATTTGTTCTATGTATATGACCGATAGCATCATTTTTTTTAATCTCAAACCTGTGTATGGACAAGCTATTGTGAAGTGATGCAATCTGCTTTTGCTGCTATATTTGGACATCACTTTTGTTATCTTTATGGTGCCATGCTTTTTGGTATCTATTTGTCACGATCAGAGACATGATTTTGCTAGTATAGGTGATTGCCATATTTTTGCTAGTACTCGTAGAGTGACATGAATTCTTATGCACCAGCGTTGAGTATGGATGTCAAATGGACCGATGAAAACACTAGGATGATCACCAAGTTGTTTGGGCAGCAATTGGGGGTTGGGAATAGGCCAAACACTCACTTGACACTAAATGCACTTGAGGAGGTGGGAATCGATTCAAGATAAGAATTGGGCGCAAATACAAGCATGCTCAGTTGAAAAACAAACAAGGCAGGCTAAAAAGTGATTACAACACATTCAACAAACTCATGATGTAGAAGACTAGATTGTTCAGAAGCGGGTCAACTGTGTGCTCCATGAACTCTGCGCATGAAGCCAACCTGGATGGCCCAACTCGCATAGCTCACTCTGGAGATCTGAGGCCTGATGTAGTGCAAAGCACAAAGCGACATAAATCATGATCAATGGGTCAAAAACTTGGGGTTTGACGAAACTACAACATGATTGGACAAGTGTAGCGTACCCCTGTTCGTGACTCTTGGGAGCATAGGCGGTGTGGTTTCCCTCCCTCCATCGGCAGTGGCGGCGGTCTGCCTCGTCTCATGTGGCCTTAGGGGCAAGGAGGCATGGTGGATCCCGGCCCTAGTCGGTTGGAGGCTCCATCTTTAGGTGTTTTTTAAGTTTGGTTAGGGATTGTGTCCTCCTCAGGAAGGCGGGGCGACGGTGGCTCCCTGAAGATGAAGTAATGTTCTCCTTGCCTAGTCTCTGTCCCGGTGGTGCGTCCAGCGTTGTCGTGTGGAGGTGGAACTCACGGGTTTCAGTCGGTGTGTGTCTTCGGTTGATCCGCTTGGATCCAGACTTCTTTCATCTGTGTTCGTGTGTCTATAGGTTAGATCCTTCGTATCTACGCTTCTCTTCATCACGATAGTGGCCATTCTCACGCTGGTCCTGGTGGGCCTTAGCAAGACGACTTTGTGACTGTTTACTACTCCCTCCATCCCAAAATAACTTGGGATGGAGGGAATACAATAATGTTTGCTCAACTCTTGTGAGGAAGGGCGATGGCGAAGGCGTGTCTTTGACTCCGTCATCGCCTCTGCCTCATTGGTTTTAGTCATCTCTAGGTGGTCTATGGACCTCGATGTAATTTTTTGTTACTTTTGATGTTCTTTGTACTATCTTTGACAGTTGATGGGTAGATCGGAAGTTTTTTCGAAAAGAAATAGGACCATGATGTTTGGTGTTGAAGCCTATGGAACAAATCAAGAATCGAGCATTAGTAAAGGGCGAAAAAACAGAATTTGTTTTTTTCCTAATACACAGACAAGTATGGAAGCCTTTCGTATCGAGGACATGATCAACATGTTCAAGATTCAACACACTTAACCATGAACTAAATTTCAATGCCTAGCATAAAATCGATATGGATTGGTGCATAATACACATGGATTAGTTTCATCACATAGAGTATAAAGACAAATATTGTGAACATGGGTCCACAAGCACCCCTTGCGAATAGAAAATCAAATAATTTTAAAATTTTAGATTAAAAATCTGGTCTGTTCGTTGTTCTACTCACATGTGAAGTTTCGCAAAGAATGACACCTTGATATTCTTGGAAAAGGATATAAAACCGGACCTTCAAATTGCTTCAAACGTGGCATTCTTATAGTATCATTTTTGTTTTGTTTTTGCCCAGATACTATGGATGTCGTTTCTTCGTGAAACTTCACACATGGATAGAACACTCAAACCATGTATCTTAAAGGAACATATTTCTTTTCCTTTTCTTTTTTACTGTTTACACGGGATGCCCATGTAACTATGTTCCGAGCACTAGTTTATTTCAACGGCTACTTATTTCCAAGTGTTTGTAATGTGTGCACTGGCGCAGCAGGTGCAGTAGCCGCGTTTTCTCGACGTATCTGACGAGGACCGTGTATTCTTCTGTCGGTGGGGGCACCAACACCCCGGCCTCTACAAGACTCCAATACTTGTATGCGATGAAAAGCGAAATAATGCCACGTTCGAAAGCTGCTTCACCCGTTTACTCGTTTTTGCCCAGTGGACTGGTCCAGTTGTCATGCATGCACTTTACAGTCTTCACTCTGCAAAAAAAATGATATCTACGAGTATGTTGCACGATATATACTACTACTACTAAATACATGCGTCAAGAAAGGCAATCTCCATCAAAACGCAGTGTCAAATTCAGAGCCAAGCCATATATATCTCTATGTCCGTGGATCCTTCCAATAGCGAGTCGCAGACCATGATCGTGATCTGGCCAACATGCAATCGATCCAACAGCTGCTTGACGAAAATCAAAGGGTGGACGACGCCACCAAAGCTAGTGGGTTCACTTGCGTGGCGTCAGTCTGCCTATTGGCAATGATCATCCAGCTGCAACTCCGTTCCCCCTCCGTACATATGTATAAATCATTCATTCGTGGCATTGATCTGCTCCAAATTAATACTCTTCCACTAGATCTATTCTTTGCTTGAGAAGAAACTGGCCCAATTTTCGGTCATAATCATTCGGCGGTTGGGATCGTGGAGCAGATCGGGTCTTCCCCCCGCGCTCGATCGTCAAGTCGTATCCGCACGTATCTAGACTCGATTTTTCAACCCTTTTGCGGCTGTGGTTAACCAACATGGCACGCCAAGGACGACGACGATCCACTCAGTAGAGAAAATCAAGGCAGCGGAGTTAGGGCCAGGGATTATATATCTTCTTAACCCACCACGCCTAGCTCATGCCGCGCTTACTTAATTCAACTGCCGATCCTGCTTGCATTCTGCCGGACCCATAGGGCCTCCGAGTCGAGAAAGTCTACTTGCAGATGGTGTTGAGAGGCGAGTCATCACTTGCATCGTCAAGCTTCGGTGCTGGCTCGGAGCTGTCCCTGACGAGCGAAATGAACTGGAAATATTCGGGTGGAGCTGAATGATTTGCACTCTGCAGTGGCAGCACGGAATGATCGGCGCCTCGCGACGTACCGGGGCTCCTGTTTCTTGGTTAGTTGGTTGGTGATGGGCGCAAAAAGAAATGCAATGCTATGATTCTGTTAAGCTTGCTTTGCTAGCTCGTAGTTCTTGGCAACACATTCACACATGTCGTTGACTTGTTTTAAGCATGCGTGCATGCACATGATCGTTGTATAATTATGTGTGTGCATATACTGCATCAGAGTTTGGTCATATATTACTCCCTCTGTAGTATTCTAAACGCTTTTATATTAATTTACGGAGCGAGTAGTTATTAAGGTTATCGTCTGCTTGTTACACGTATACGAATTTAATGTCAGCATATACTGGCTATATCGTTGAAGTTACTTAGACTAGCCACAGTGGGAGTATCTTTAGCAGTAACATCGAGTCCAACTCAGCAAATTTGCTTACGTGACAGTGAGTTAATGAGGAGAGAGGTAGTTATAGTAACTTAGCTAGTTACTGTAACATCACATGTCCCAATACAATATGAGTCTATAACCTAATAAATGAAGCTTTGCATGTTACCACACTTATGTTACTACCCACTATGAAGGTAGTAACATAGTTTAGGGATATGTGTATGTTACTAGTGTATGTTACTCACCAATGTGGCTAGTCTTAATTTGATCATCAAAATATATGGTGTAATCCTGGTGTACTGCATTGATGAGAGTAGACTATTCTGAAAATACGGCTTCGCGTAGCGCACAACTCCTCCTCCCCTCTCCCCGTACCCCCCGCGCTGCCTCCCTGAGTAGGGCGACCGAGGAGACCTCTCCCTTCCCCGGCGCCTAAGCCCCCTCCCACCTTCCCCTCCCGCCGATACCGTCGACTGGCGCGGCTGGGCGTTTCCTTGCGCGACGCCACTCTGGCCGGCAGTGGCGGGCCCCTTCTTCTTCCCGGCGTGGATCCCAGCTCTGGCGGGCGTCTCCGGCTGCGGTGTGCTTCGGCTGGTGGTGCTCCGGTGCAGGCCAGACGGTGGGCATGGCGGCGGGGTTCACCGGCGGCGCCCTCACTACTAGGGAAAAGCCTAGCAGTAGCGCTGGTTTTTGGCCTATCAGTAGCGCGTGCAGGCGCGCTACTGATAAGCGCTACAGCTAACGCTTAGCAGTAGCGCCTGCTAGCACGCGCTACTGCTATATCTACTTAGTAGTAGCGCTTACGCTAACAATCGCTACTGCTAATTACTAGTAGCGCTTTCGTGAACAATCGCTACTACTATTTTTCCTAGTTCCATTTTTTAGGTCGTATTCATACACCTGTATATAATTTTTCATACAGTAGCAATTTAGAGATTGTTTCAACATCATAATGAGTTATTAAATCACTAGGTGAAAGAACTTTGGATTAGTTTCAAGTGCATGGATCCAAAGTAACCAATGGTCACTTTGGCTCCATCCATTTGAAACTAATCCACGGTCCTTCACCCAATGACATAATAACTTATCATCATCATCATATCATTAACAACTTATCATCATAATATATCATTGTCATATAACTCCTCATAATCATCATTTTCGTCCATGATGAGACATCATATAACAACTTCGTCACTAGTTATAATAACAACTCCTCCTCATCATTATAGTACTCATAATCACTACTCCTACTCAGCATCACCATTAAGTCTATGACATTGTAGTCATATATAATCAACACTAACTAATTGTTCTTAATACTTAGGACCTACTCCTCTCTCCTAGCTAAAATACCATAAAACAGATAAACCGGTCCTTCACCATAATGAAGAATGGACATAAACCTATCTCCAACCTATGGCTTGCGCACATTCATTTTGTCTCCAATTATTTGCGTGTGCGCATTCATCACTTTGCTCCATTCTTTGATTTTGAGCCTTCCATCATTTGAAGAAATAGAGTATGCAGTATGGTAAGCCTCCGAAGGAGTTGGTCGTAAGCTAACCATATGCATATCACCTTCGGTACATAGCATGTCAGGCACAACCTGCTTCGGGAGCCTCTGTTAAAAAATGACATAGTAACATATATAGTTAGCAATGTAGTTTACTTAAGAATAATGTATGCAATGAAGTTACCATCATTAACAAAATCTTACCAAGTTTTTGGCAATGAAGTTACCATCAAGCAATTTATGGACTAGTGGCACGTATCTAGTATAATTTGGCTGATAGAGTGACTGGTTTTGAAGGCCTCAACATTTTCTATGAATGAGACAAGATAACCTTTCTCCTCACAATTAAGCTTGGAGTCATAGTTGTAGTATGTGTTGTCTACTACCTTCCGAGTATTTCTTGAAGATAAGAAATAAGCTGACAATTATAAATAAATAAATTTAGTACGAACGAACACCAAATATTTTTAAATTAATAACATAAATTACTAAACTTAACAAATTAGTTTGACAAACTCACATCTAGGTAAAACTGGAGGCATATCCACATCCACCCAGATGTCGATATTATCAGCATCATCAAAATGTTTGGGACGAATATCAAATCTTATTCCCATTCCCTCCTCAAATCCATATGCCTTGCAGAGAGCTTCCCAATTAGAGCAACTGAAATGGGAGCGATCGACCGCATTGTAGAACTTAACTAAAAACTCATAACCATGTTTAGTTCTTAAGTGAGCCCTCCTCGTCTCCACATTCTCAAAGTCATCTAAACCAAAACCAAGCTTCTCCAATACATATGGTCTAGCATGGCACGGGATGTACTAGTCGAATTGAAAAAAATCCATAAATTACACGTTGAACAAAAGAAGCACAAGTGATGATATTTATTACGATGAAATGCTTGTCGTTGCATACCGTACAAACATCAAAGGTCTCTTCCAGCTTCACGGTGAAAAACCTATCATTTTGCAGGTGAGGAAACCTATCGCACACACCATGGTCATCATAGCAGTACCCGCACTCCGGGATCCCATCCTCATCAGACATCTCCTGTGTTCAAAATTCAAAGATTATAACTCGACGGCAAAACCCAAAAAAACCGGCATGTCCTTTGCTAAAAAAAGGACATATCGAGCGCCTAAAATTTGCCGGAACGGAAATTAATCAACACTCCAGCAAAACATAGGCCACTTATCGATGGTCATTGCCTTTCAATGGTTCAAAATATGAAGAAAAAACATTTGAAAATATCTTATATATAATCCTAATACTAAATAAACTAGTTTTATTAACTACTTACTAAATAAACTAGTTTTATTAACTACTTACTATAAATAAACTAGTTCTATTCAGTACATAATAAACTAGTTCTATTCAGTACATAATATAAATAAACTAGTTATATTAATCACTTACTAAATAAACTATTTTCTATTAAACACTTGCTAAATAGAAGGGAGGGCCGGCTGGAGGAGGAGGAGGGAGGGCGGTGGGAGGAGGAGGAGGGA
>NC_041383.1:614705319-614752960 GCF_002162155.2 Triticum dicoccoides
GGGAGGAGGGGGCGGCCGCAGGCGAAGGGAGGAGGGGGCGGCCGCAGGCGGAGGGAGGAGGGCGCGGTGGGAGGAGGAGGGAGGAGGGTGCGGTGGGAGGAGGAGGGACGGAAGGAGGGAGTACCTCGGTGGAGGACGGACGACAGCGGCGGCGACGAACAACGACGGTTATTGGTGCGGGCGAGAGTGAGGGGGATCGAGAGTGAGTGAGAGAGAGGGTCGGCCACACGCGTGGGGATAAGGTAGGGTTAGTAGTAGCGCGGGTAAGTATGCACACTACTGCTAAGTTGGACTAGCAGTAGCGCTCTGCTAATAAAAGCGCTACTACTAAGTTGTCTGGCAAATGCAAAAATACATTGGCCATCAATGATCTTTTTATGTACAATCTGAATTGTCAATATGAGTCCTCTCCTGCAGGAACAGGAGAAGACTCATTTTGCGTCCACAAATTCTGCACATAGAGTTCAGTGAAGACCAACTGGTTGTGATAGTTTGAGGAGTAACATATTTAAGGTGGTAAACACCCTGTTCGCCGAGCAAGGTGGGACTAAACTATTGGGCCGAACCTAGCAGTAGCAAGTTTTAAAGAAGTGCGCTGCTGCTAACATTTGTAGTAGTAGCGTGGTTCGTTATAAGGCGCTACTGCTATAACTTGCTGGACGGCGAGGTCATGCCAATTAGAGCAGTAGCATGGTTTTGCTGGAACTCGCTGCTGCTACTTTTCTTTCAGCAACGCATTTTCTCCGAGCACGCTGCTGCTAATTAGCAGTAGCGTTTGTTTTTAAACCACGCTGCTGGTAAGATTCTGTGTATAAGGTTTTCCCTAGTAGTGCCTGAAAGCCTAGATCCGGGCCCTTTTGGCCCGATCTGGTCCTGGTGGGCCGGCCTGGACTCCTGTGGGTCGCCTCTGGCTAGAGGTGGCGAGCTACTGGCGACGGGGGCGGCGGCTACTATGCTGCTTCTTCTGCAGTGTGGCGGTGGGGGCTTAGCGGGGCCGGTCTGGGCCCGGCTGGGGAGTTGGCCTGATGTGCTCCTGCTCTCGCGTCCGCTCTGTTACCGCCTGAGCCGGTGGAGGTTGTCCCCTCCCACGCAGCTACGATACTACCGGCCTCTGTCTAGAGTGGCTTCATTTTGGTCCGGCGAGCCTTGCCGCGTCTGTTGTGGTGAAACGACGGTAGTTGACGGTGTCCTGGACTAGGGGGTACTCGCCACGTCGTCTCCCGATCAGTTGGATTGGGCCAAGGACCCCCATGGCTGTTTGCTCATGGCCCAGTTCATACAGCCGATATATACACGAGGAAGATTCCACAAGACCTGGTGATCAAGACAAGGACTCCTCTCCACCGGCGTATTCGACTAGGACTCTTATTATCCTAGGCCTCTGCTACATTATATAAGCCAAGCCCAGGCTAGTCGATAGATCATTATGATATTGATTCATCATACCCCCAGGGTTTAGACCACAACGTATGATCTCGAGGTAGATCAACTATGTACTTAATACTCCATTGATATAAACAAGAGCAGGATGTAGGGTTTTACCTCCATAGAGTGGGCCCGAATATGGGTAAAACACCGTGTTCATCATCCCTGTTACCACAGCTCGGGACCCCTTACCCCGAGATCTGCTGGTTTTGACACCGACAATGGTGCTTTCATTGAGAACTCCATTGTGTGATCGGCAAACAGGATCAATGGCTCGGCTGCAGATCAACTGCCACGTCGGCGTCTTTGCCGCCGCCTCGACTGGTCACCTTGGCTTGACCGAGGACTGTGCCCTACCTCCAATCATCATGTTCGGATGAGGGCCTTCATCAACATCAACTCCTATCTCTATCAAGATCATGGAGGAATCATCCAAGGAGCTCGAGGGCTCGACGTCAACATTGCCCTCAGGCAACCGTGCTGTTTTTCTGAACAGCGAACTTGTATCTGCTACCACCACCTCCTCGAGCATCGCTTTGACAATTCCTTTGGTGGAATTGTGCGGAATTAAGTCTACAACAACACTGTAAAATTTCATCGCGTTCCGGTGGAGCAACCTCCACCGGTCTCTAATGTATCGAAGCCCCGTCGAATCTGGACGGAAATCTGGACGAGTTTGGAGTGTGGTGTCCAGCATCTAGCTCGGACGTCCTTTGGAAGATCCAACCATTGATCATCTGCGGAATTCCTATATCTACCACCCTCAAAATTTCAGCTCGATCTGAGCATCCAAACTCCTGGAACCTTTCGATTAGTGCATCACTTTTCAGATCTGTTTTCTGCGCGAGAACGAATCCGACCGAGTTCATTTTTTTATGAATGGGATTTCGGACATCCTTTTTGAAGGAAGTTTTGTATGGGGTATTGTGTTTTTTTCCCAAACACATCTCACTAATTTTAAAGTCTTTTCCAATATGATCTTCACCATCGCGCCAGTGTCAAACCAGCCCGACAACGTTGCTCCACGACTGCAGACCTGTGCTAGACACGTCGTCGCTTTGTTGAGTCGAGCTCAACTTCTTCGGATCATCATCTCGGCAAGCCGAACAAGAGTTCGGCATCGCGAAGGATAAATCATCACCAACATCGTCGCCCCACGGATTACACAGAGCGGGCACACCGGCATCGCCGCACGGTCACTTCATCAAGCCGGCATTGACCACGTCACGAGTTACGACCTGTATCGGCATGGCCACACCGTTGCTTCTTCGAGCCGATGTCCATCACGCCGAACTACTTCAACATCTCGGCTGACATGACAGCTGCAACGTCTCCTTAGCGACCTGCTCCGTCACCTCGTCTGGACCGGGGGCTTCACCATCCCTTCATCAACCTACTATGGAGACTTCGGCGTCGTCAGCCGACCAGCTTCGTCATCTTACCTGGACCGGGGGCTTTGCCTCGACGAGCCAACCTTTACCAACATCACCATGCCGTCGCTTCACCATCCATCAGGCAATGGGTATGTGGACCGAGTCCCAATTTTGGGAGTTACTTTTCATCGGACTGCTACGACAAATAAACCAGGTGCTATTAATCCTAGAAATTTTTGGTTGTTTCGGTTTACTTTTTCCAAGGAATTATTACTCTGGTTTGTTTCATCATCTGTACACAAGTCTATCAAATGGTGGCCGCATTAACGACGGATGCGTGGTGGTTCGGTCAGTTTCCGTACATAGTTCGGCGAACGCCGCATCCAGAACTCGGTCCGACTTGTGAATTTAGGATTTGCCACGCCTTTACCGCATCACGCCGATGCCCTGCATCGACATTGACTTTGGCGCCAGGCCACATATCTTTAAATAAATTTTTAGTAAATTAATTACGCGAGGATTTTTTATATATTTATATTATTATTGTTGGCCTACACTATTTTACATGTGCATGTAATGGACTTCGACTATGTCACGTGGTCTCTTTGGCAAGCCAATGTCATCGTCCCAATCGGCGTAAATCGGCTCGCGTGATCACCTTGTTGGTTGTGTTGCCATACCGACGTGTTCGGTTGCCTTGGGGACTTCGGCATCGCCGAGAGAGCTCTACCTCATCTAGTGTTCGGCGCACAAGCCATATGTCTTTTATTACTCACTTTGCATAAATTATTTATTATGCAACAATTTTTTTAATTTATTATTATTACTATTATCTCCGGTTTGCACTATTTTTTGTGCACGGTTAAATGATTCGGGTCGGGCAGTGTTGTCACCTCGGCGTACTGACATACCACATCACCTCGGCTGGACGAGGGGCTTCATCAACACTTTATTAACCCACGTCGGGGACTTCGTCATCACTCTGCCAGCCTACATTGGCCGTACTATGTCACCACTTCGGATTGCCGAGATCTTCGCTCCGCCACCTCGGGACCGGCTTGGGGGATGGAACCTTGTCCCGCATCAAGCTCGGACCGTGTCATCAATGCCGAACACATTAACCAGCTAAGTCGCTTTCATGCTCAAAGTTTTAAATTTTTAACTTGTGTTCGGTTCGACCATGCTCACATACGTTGTTCGTTAGAAGAAACTCCCCTTACCCATGTTAACTGAGGGCTCTTAAAATTTACACGAGTCATTCTATAATAATGTGTTTTCTTCTTGATCGTTGCAAAGTCTTTTTCTACCGCTCCTTTTTCGACTCGAGTGTATGGTCAATAGCCGGATAGCCTAGCTTCTCTCTAAAGTCGCTCGAGTTTAGTGCGCTAAACTGGCCTCAGAGAAGCACTCCGCCTTCGGGATAAAGAGCTTGAAGCCGTAGGCTTACCCGCTTGAAGTCTTGAGATCGGATGTGTCATGTTAAAGCACGACAAAAGCACAATTTTTTTAAATGACCAATTTCCGGATTGGCACCAAAACCTCGGTTTAGTCCGGACGTCAAGCTTTTACATAAGATTTTGGCTTTTCGAGCCTATGGCACTTTAAACTGCTTATGTGTTTCCAGCATAAGTCTCGTAGTGCAACGCCGGACACCTTTAGACATTCTGCAAAAACATTCTTGGATATTTCTATATATGCATCGGTTTCGAATTGTGTCTTTGGTCAATAGTTGGGTTTCCCGGCTCCTATGCTTGCCTCCTATGTTCCACTTTGTTTGGCTAGGTTGCAAAGGGAGAACCACTGCGATTGTGCTTCCAGCTCGCATGGTTAAGCACCTCAGTGGAGAAAACCAAAAAAATGACTGTCACTGAGGGAGTCCCGGACTAGGGGGTGTCCGGATAGCCGAACTATCATTATCGGTCAGACTCCAAGACTATGAAGATACAAGATTGAAGACTTCGTCCCGTGTCCGGATGGGACTTTCCTTGGCGTGGAAGGCAAGCTTGGCGATACAGATATGTAGATCTCCTACCATTGTAACCGACTCTGTGTAACCCTAGCCCTCTCCGGTGTCTATATAAACCGGATGGCTTTAGTCCGTAGGACGAACAACAATCATACCATAGGCTAGCTTCTAGGGTTTAGCCTCCTTGATCTCGTGGTAGATATACTCTTGTAACACACATCATCAATATTAATCAAGCAGGACGTAGGGTTTTACCTCCATCAAGAGGGCCCGAACCTGGGTAAAACATCGTGTCCCTTGTCTCCTGTTACCATCCGCCTAGATGCACAGTTCGGGACCCCCTACCCGAGATCCGCCGGTTTTGACACCGACATTGGTGCTTTCATTGAGAGTTCCTCTGTGTCGTCACCGATAGGCTCGATGGCTTCTTCGATCATCATCAGCGACACAGTCCAGGGTGAGACCTTTCTCCCCGGACAGATCTTCGTATTCGGTGGCTTCGCACTGCGGGCCAACTCGCTTGGCCAACTGGATCAGATCGAAAGCTACGCCCCTGGCCATCAGGTCATATTTGGAAGTTTGAACTTCACGGCTGACATCCGCGGGGACTTGATCCTCGATGGATTCGAGCCACAGCCAAGCGTGCCGCACTATCACGGCGAGCATGATTTAGCTCTGCAGCCAGACAGTACCTTGGAGGCCGCACTCGAACCCGCTCCGATCTTCAATTCGGAGCCGGCTGCGCAGGTCGAGGACGGATGGCTAGACACCGCCTCGGGGGCTGCAACCTCTACGGCGATAGAGCCGAACACTGACCTTGTCCCTCATGAAGCTCGTGACTCCGAGGTGCCGGACTCCGAACCTCCCGCGCCCCCTCCGATCGGATCTGATTGGGCGCCGATCATGGAGTTCACCGCAGCGGACATCTTTCAATACTCACCTTTCGGCGACATCTTGAGTTCGCTAAAGTATCTTTCGTTATCAGGAGAGCCCTGGCCGGATTGCAGTCAGGACGGTTGGGATGCGGACGATGAAGGAATTCAAAGCCCACCCACCACCCACTTGGTAGCCACTGTCGACGATCTAACCGACATGCTAGACTACGACTCCGAAGACATCGACGGTATGGACGACGATGCTGGAGACGACCAAGAACCAGCGCCCACCGGGCACTGGAAAACCACCTCATCATATGACATATACATGGTGGATATCCCAAAGGATGGGAATGGCGAAGGAACAACGGAGGATTACCCCTCCAAGAAACAGCCCAAGCACCGGCGTCAGCGGCGCCGCTCTAAATCCCGCCACAGCAAGAATGAAGATTCCGACACCGGAGATAATAACACACCGGACAGTGCCGAAGACAACCCACTCCAGCAAGATCCAGCACAGGAGGACGGAGACGCCAGCCCTCATGAGAGAGCGGCGGAAGAAGAGGTAGAGGATTACATGCCTCCCTCCGGAGATGAGGCAAGCCTCGACGACGATGAATTCATCGTGCCTGAGGATCCCGTCGAACAAGAGCGTTTTAAACGCAGGCTTATGGCCACGGCGAACAGCCTCAAGAAAAAGCAGCAACAGCTTAGAGCTGATCAAGATCTGCTAGCCGACAGATGGACTGAAGTCCTCGCGGCCGAAGAGCATGAGCTCGAACGCCCCTCCAAAAGCTACCCTAAACGCAAGCTGCTCCCCCGATTAGAGGAGGAGGCGTATGAACCCGCATCACCAGGAGACAATACGGCTGACCGACCACCTCGTAGTCACGATAGAGAGGCCTCTAGGTCCTGCACTAAACCCGTACCCCGGCATCACTCGAAAAGCGCAAGGCCACAGGGGAACGCTCCGGACTTGCGAGATATATTGGAGGATAGGGCAAGACAATCAAGATCGATCTATGGATCGCGTGGGCGCCCCATGATACGTGACGACAACCGTCGCGCCGGACACAGTAAGTCCGGCCGAGCCGAACAAAATAGACAAAGCTCTTTCGAGCTCCGTCATGATATTGCCCAGTACAGGGGCGCCGCACACCCACTATGCTTCACAGACGAAGTAATGGATCATCAAATCCCCGAAGGGTTTAAACCCGTGAATATTGAATCTTACGATGGCACAACAGACCCCGCAGTTTGGATCGAAGACTATCTCCTTCACATCCACATGGCCCGCGGTGACGATCTTCACGCCATCAAATATCTCCCCCTCAAGCTTAAAGGACCAGCCCGGCATTGGCTTAACAGCTTGCCATCAGAGTCAATTGGGAGTTGGGAAGACCTGGAAGCCGCATTCCTCGATAACTTCCAAGGCACGTATGTGCGACCACCAGACGCTGATGACCTAAGCCACATAATTAAGCAGCCAGATGAATCGGCCAGACAATTCTGGACACGGTTCTTAACCAAGAAAAACCAAATCGTCGACTGTCCGGATGCGGAGGCTCTTGCAGCCTTCAAGCATAATATCCGCGACGAGTGGCTTGCCCGGCACCTGGGACAGGAAAAGCCGAAATCCATGGCAGCCCTCACATCACTCATGACCTGCTTCTGCGCAGGTGAGGACAGCTGGCTAGCACGCAGCAACAACCTCAACAAAAATTCTGGCAGTCCGGATATCAAGGACCGTAATGGCAGGTCGCGTCGTAACAAAAACAAACGCCACATTAACGGCGACAATAGTGAGGATACGGCAGTCAATGCCGGATTCCGAGGCTCTAAACCCGGTCAGCGGAAAAATCCATTCAAAAGAACTACTCCAGGTCTGTCCAATTTGGACCAAATACTCGACCGCTTGTGCCAGATACACGGCACCGCCGAAAAGCCAGCTAATCACACCAACAGGGTATTCAAGCAGGCAGGCAAGTTAATTGCCGAAAACAATGACAAGGGGCTGCACAGCGATGATGAGGAAGAGACCCGACCGCCGAACAATAGAGGACAGAAGGGTTTCCCCCCACAGGTGTGGACGGTGAACATGATATACGCAACGCACATACCCAAAAGGGAGCGGAAGCGTGCACTCAGGGATGTATACGCGATGGAGCCAGTTGCCCCGAAGTTCAATCCATGGTCTTCCTGCCCGATCACTTTTGACCGAAGGGACCACTCCACCAGCATCCGCCACGGCGGATTCGCCGCATTGGTCTTAGACCCAATCGTCGATGGATTTCACCTCACCAGAGTCCTGATGGACGGCGGCAGTAGCCTGAACCTGCTTTATCAGGATACAGTGCGCAAAATGGGCATAGACCCCTCAAGGATTAAACCTACCAAGACGACCTTTAAAGGCGTCATACTAGGTGGAGAAGCCAATTGTACAGAATCAGTTACGCTAGAAGTGGTCTTCGGATCCCCGGATAACTTCAGAAGCGAGGAGTTAATCTTCAACATAGTTCCGTTCCGCAGAGGCTATCATGCCCTGCTCGGACGTACCGCGTTTGCAAAGTTCAACGCGGTACCGCACTACGCATACCTTAAGCTCAAGATGCCAGGCCCTCGATGAGTCATCACGGTCAAGGAAACACTGAACGTTCTCTCCACACGGAGGAACATACAGCGGCTCTCGCGACAGAAGCACAATGCGGCCTCTTAAGGCAATTCTCGAGTCCGGTCGTTAAGCGGCCAGACACAGCTAAGCGCACCCGGAGTAACCTACAACAAGACCACCTGGCATGTTCCGAGCACGCATAGCAGTGCGGCCCCAACCCCAGCCCCTGTAAAACGTCAAGACAGATCCTTCGCGTACACCATTACGCTCTGAAGATACCATGGGCATGGGGAGAGGGGCGCGACCACGATAGGCCCGGACTGCTGCTCAACCACACCAGGGGCTCTCAAGTGTGTCGTTCTTTTTTCTTTTTCTTTTTTTACTCACAGGACTCCATTCGTCAGAGGCCTTGTCCGGCAACAGACCTGCCGAACTCACGATGCAACAGCCAGGGAAGGATAAAGGCTACAACGAATATCCAGGTGGTCTCCATTATGAGCATTTAATCCGTTTTATGCACCATTCGGCAGCCTACCCCTGGAGGGGGACATGTTTAACAGTCCAATCCCTTGCTTATCGCACCATTTGTATCATTCTGCACTTACAGCAGTTTTTCTTTAATAAGTAATGCAGCACCTTTTTGCTTCCAATTGCATTTCTCTCTTATACATACGTCCATTTGTGACATGTTGCATCCATACGTTTTGGTACGGCTAAATACACCAGGGGCTCACATTTCCCGCATCATGGTGTGATAAGTCCGAACACTTTCACAAGTGTGGCACCCCGAACCTATAGCATTCTATGCATCGGCTCCGAATCATGTCTTGGGTCAATAGTTGGGTTTGCCCGGCTCCCATGTTTTGGTACCTTACGTTCCGTTGTATCGGCTAAGGTACCACTGGGAGAACCACTGCGATTGCGCCCCAGTTGAGCTGGGTTAACGCCTCAGTGGAGAAAGCTAAAACTGACCGTCATGATGAGGCGAGAGCTGGTCGCTGTTCGAGAGGTTTTTTGCGAGTCCTTAAAGACTTATGCCGCTTAGAGCGAGGAGCCGACTTTGTCCGGCCCAGCGTGGATAGCGCCCCAAATTCGGCCTTCCGAAGACTAGGGGCTTCGCTGAAATTTAAAATTATAGAATTCTATGGCTAAGTGAGAGTGTTCAAGCATTATAAGTCCGGTTGCCTTGTTTGTTGTGTTGAGCGCCTCCCTAGATGGACCCAAATATGGTAACAAGAGTGCTCAAGTTTATCCCGAACACCCCAGCACTCGTGGCATGGGGGCTGAAGCCAACGACTTGCCATCTCTCAGATTTGATAAACAGCCGCACAGAAGGTAATATTTTAAATTAAAATGTGCTGCTTCGCGCAAATGAACTAAGTTTTCAGCGCACAGGATAACAAAATGCGGGCCTACTCAAATATTACATCTTTGGAGCACTCACCCGCAATAGTGCGGGTGCCCTTCAGCACACTCTTATAATACATCTCGGGCGTGCAATGCTCCTTGCCCTCCGGTGGCGGGTCCGTCACGAGCTTCTGGGTATCCATCTTGCCCCAGTGCACCTTTGCACGGGCAAGGGCCCGACGGGCACCTTCAATACAGGCGGAGTGCTTGATGACTTCAACCCACGGGCACACATCCACCAGCCGCCGCACCAGGCCGAAGTAGCTCCCAGGCATGGCCTCCTTAGGCCACAGCGAACTATGAGGCCCTTCATGGCCTGTTCGGCCGCCTTGTGGAGCTCGACCAGCTGCTTCAGCTGGTCGCTAAGGGGCACCGGATGTCCGGCCTCAGCATACTGAGACCAAAAGACCTTCTCCGTTGAGCTCCCCTCCTCAGCCTAGTAGAATGCGGCAGCATCGGACACGCTGCAAGGAAGATCTGCGAACGCTCCTGGAGAGCTCCGAATTCGGGTAAGCAACAGGTAATTAACACTCACATGCTTACTTTGCATGAAAAATGCCTTACCCGCTGCTATTTTCTTCAATGCCTCGATTTCCTGGAGGGCCTTGTGGGCTTCGGCCTTAGCGGCTTTGGCACTCTCAAGAGCCGTTGCAAGCTCAGACTCTTGAGTCTTCGAGTCACGCTCCAAGCTCTCATGTTTTTTCACGAGATCCTGGAGCTCTTGCTGTACCTCCGCCACCCGCGCCTCCTGCTTCTCTCGCTCGGTGCGCTCCGCGGCCGCATTGCGTTCGGCCGCGGCCACCGTCTCTTTTAGGGTCGCCACCTCGTTAGTGGCCCCTGCAATACCCATGTTATCCTTGTCATTCTTTTTGCAACCAAAATCCTTTTCTGTAAGGTACAATTTTAATAAGGTGTTACTCACCTTCCTTGTCCTCGAGCTGCTTCTTGGCACGGCCGAGCTCGTTCTCGGACCGCTCGAGGCTCTCCTTCAAAGTATTGACCTCCGCAGTCAGTGCGGCAGAGGTCAGCAGCGCAGCCTGCAATCCCATATTGACATATTTTTTATGACTCCTGCGTATATCTTCTTAAGATCCTCAGTCCGGCTTTTCTTTCCGAACACCGAACCAAGCATCAGGGGCTACTGTCTATGCGGTATTATTTTACACATATCAAAATTCTTACCTCAAAGCCTGTTAGAAGGCTGCTGCAGGCTTCGGTCAGCCCGCTCTTGGCGAGCTGCACCTTCTGAATCACCACACTCATAACAGTGCGGTGTTCCTCTTCAATGGAGGCGCCGTTGAGCACCTCCAGCAAGTTATCCGGCACCTCCGGTTGGACAGAGGCTGCCGGCGTCACGGTCTTGCCCTTCTTACGAAGGGGTCGCCCACCGGACTCCGGAGCCACTATGGGTTCCGGGGCCGAGTCCGATGCAAAGTCCGGGAGGTTGTTTTGCGACACCTCCGGGGCCTCCTCCCCCTGGTGAGTCCCTTCCCGGGACCCCACCTCAGCATCGTCCGTGTCACGGGGGTGGAGGCAGTCGGAAGAGAATCCATATCCGACGCACCTAAGGACCTGCTCGACGAAGTGGGAAGATCGTCCTTGGGCGGACTGCAGGGTTGTATGCGGCATTAGAAAGACACTGTGTGGCAAAATAGAAAAACCATGGAGTTATTCGGGAGTCCGGATACTCACGATCTCGCCAGGGGCTTGGCCCTTGGAGGCCAGTCCTCGTCGTCGTCATTGGCGTTGGCAGAACAGTCCGGGGAAAGAGTTTTTCCCTTCTTGGACCCTTCGGCCTCCCACGTTGGGGAGGCCTTTGTTTTCTTCTCTCCCCCCACTGGGGGAGAGGCTTTCTTCTTCTCCTCCTCACCCTTGTGGGAGGAGTCGGCCTTGGAGTCATCGTCCGATAACACCTGAAAACGGGAACTCTTTCGAGTACCCGTGGCCTTCTTCTTGGCCTTCTTCTCCGGCACCACGTGGGGTGCCGGAGCCAGCAGCCCCGTCAAGCGGGCGTCCACTAGGTCCTCTGGCAATGGGGCCGGACAGATAGCCTGTTCGGCCTTCTTCAGCCAGTCCTGTCAAAGGAAAGGGAGTTTAGATCCTGCATAGAGTCAAACTATGGAAAACAAGCGTCCCGTAAAGGACAAAATCACTTACCTCGTCAGCTGGACGCTGCGAGCTGAATCCGTGATCTTTGGTAGCGGATGCGGGAGCCTCGGCGCCCTTGAACAGCACCTTCCAGACATCTTCGTACGTAGTGTCGAAGAGCCCGCTCAAAGTCTGGTGATGCGCCGGATCGAACTCCCACATGTTGAAGCCCCGTCGTTGGCACGGGAGAATCTGGTGAATGAGCATGACCTGGACCACGTTGACATGCTTGAGCTTCTTGTTCACCAGCTTTTGGACGCAGGCTTGGAGTCCGGTCAGCTCCTCCGAATCACCCCAAGTCCGGCCGCTCTCTTTCCAAGAGGTGAGCCATGTGGGGATGCCAGATCTGAATTCGGGGGCCGCTGCCCATTCAGGGTCACGCGGCTCGGTGATGTAGAACCACCCCGATTGCCACCCCTTAATGGTTTCCACGAAAGTGCCCTCCAGCCAAGTAACGTGGGACATCCTGCCCACCATGGCGCCTCCGCACTCCGCTTGGCTGCCCTTCACAACCTTCGGCTTGACACTGAAGGTCTTGAGCCACAAGCCAAAATGTGGCTGGATGCAGAGGAAGGCCTCACACACGACGATAAACGCCGAGATGTTGAGGATGAAATTCGGGGCCAGATCATGGAAATCCAGGCCGTAGTAAAACATGAGCCCCCGGACAAAGGGATGGAGTGGGAAGCCCAGTCCGCGGAGGAAATGGGGAAGGAATACTACCCTCTCATGGGGCCTGGGGTGGGGATGAGCTCTCCCTCGTCGGGGAGCCGGTGCGCGATGTCGCTGGACAAGTATCCGGCGCTGCGCAGCTTCTGGATCTACCCCTCCGTGACGGAGGAGGCCATCCACTTACCTCCCACTCCGGACATATTTGGAGAAGGTTGAGGTGAGATGTGCGGACTTGGGCGCTGGAGCTCAAGTTCGCAGAGATGGATAAGCCAAGGAGGAAGAAGGCGCAGGTAAAAGGGTTGGATCTTAATCCCCTTATATGGGCGGCCGAAAATATGCGTCCCCACCGGCCTGATAAAACCCGCTTATCCCCCAAGCGCCGCAATCAATGGCGCGGTTGGGTTACCCACGTCCGTATTGATGGGAATCCCGGAATAAGGGGAACACGATCTCTGCTTCGACAGGACGTGCCAAGGAAACCGCTTCGCTGAACGCGCTGAGGTGGTACAGTAAAAACAATTCGAGTAAAGGCTTGGTAGTGGTGTGATGTCACGCCACCAAATACGTCAGCAGATTGAACTTGTGTAAATATTATTCCCTCTACAGTGGCACGTGGAATTTATTTTTGCAAAGCCGGACACTATCCTGGTGTTCACAATCTTCTATGAATTATTCGGAGGAAGAACCCGCCTTGCAATGTTGAAGACAATAAGCTTCTAGGGTTTAGCCTCCTTGATCTCGTGGTAGATCTACTCTTGTAACACACATCATCAATAGTAATCAAGCAGGACGTAGGGTTTTACCTCCATCAACAGGGCCCGAACCTGGGTAAAACATCGTGTCCCTTGTCTCCTGTTACCATCCGCCTAGACGCACAGTTCGGGACCCCCTACCCGAGATCCGTCGGTTTTGACACCGACAGTCACAATAAGCGTAAACTGGTTAGCGATCCGATGACTGTGTTAAATGACGGGCCGTTTATAACATTGGCCGAAGTGTTTATGGCTTGACCTCGGTTGTCGTCGAGCACTAACCAGGGGCTAGTAGCTGGCCTCCCAACTTTAAGCTCCTATGACTAAGTGAAAGTTCTAAAGCCCACATATCTGATTGCCTCATTTCCACTAACACAACCGTCTTCGGGGACCGAGACGTCGGCTAAGGGTTGTCTTGTTATTGCGGAAACACCCTGTGTGGTATCTACAAAGGGGTAGAAGCCGACGATGGGCCACTTTAAACTGATAAACAGTCGCAACGGAGTCAAGATAAACATATCATCAGCATTTGTATTCATTATACAAGCGCTGCCTTCCGTAATCATCGTCGTAAAGCCATAAATATGCATCAATTTGACTTAGGATTTCGGCCAAGTTGGGTTGCCTGGCTCCTGTGATTACCCCTACATTCCAGATTGTTCGGCTAGGAGGTAAAGGGAGCACCTCTGTGATTGTTACTTCCGGGTCATCCGAGTTAATACCTCAGACTGGGAGAAGCCGAAAGCTAGCCATCTTAAAGAAAATAATTGGTCGGCAACGACGGAAGCGAATTTTTGGTCCACTAAAAACCACAGAGTTTGGGAACTTTCCCCACAACTAAATCCTCAATATTTTCCTCTCACATTGATCAGAGTTGAGGTTTCATGATTATAATCAACATGAAAGCCTGGGAAAAGAAACCTATAATGGAACTATTTTTCCCATAAGATGTCTTATAACATATCTCTCCGTGTACCTTTGTTTATAAAACCGTATGGCCGAATTGCCTTGTTTTTCGTAAATCTTTTGCCATTATAAAGGCTTTATAAAGTGGGACAAACACTCTATGGCTACTAGCCGAGGAGGTTGAAGCCGATGGTCGGTTAATAAAGTTTTTTACAATGCGGATCTGAGCATTAATGATGTAAAGTAATTGGGTACATAGAATCATTACACATAAATTGTGAGCAAAAAACATTTTTTTCGCAGCCAACCTTTTAAAGATTTAGTGGCACAGTCTCTTTGAGACAACCGAGCAGCTAACATAACACTCTCATAGTTCATTATTGGCATTGATTTCCTATCTATTAAGACCCTTGAGGCCGACCTTGGCGAGCTCAGCTTTCGTTAGCTCTAACTCCTTTATGAGGTATTTATTCTCTTTCCGAGAAGTTTGTGTTAAACACAACAAAATTTTCTATCAAATGGATATCGATCCTTAATTTGGTCACCCGTGCCCACATTAAGGCTCGGGGGCTATTGGGCTTCGCGCTCGTTATTTATAAATATTAAAGGGGCACATCGATCCCCTGATCTGGTGTTGCCACCCGACCAGTGGCTCAGGGGCTACTGCATTGCTTATTCAATGCAGAGAATTCAAAGTGCTCAGTGTTCGGCATGACCGAACTATGGGAAAGCGCATCTTTGGACAACAATAAGTACCATCTGGGACTTATCCGGCTTCAAGCTAATATATCAGACGACTTCTCACAACCCTCTCTCAGGGGCCTGTCTGCCGATCATTATTTCTAATATATTACACTGCGTTTCTATTCCTACATATGTTGCCGAGCTAGGAGTTGATCCTCAGGCCGATTTTGCAAATTGACCTGAGTCTCAGGGGCTACTAGGATCAGTAGTTTTATGTTTTCCTTCAGGTGTATCTCGGGTTTTAGACCGACACACACCTTGAGGGCTACTGGATATACATATACTGACTATACATCTCGGCAGAGAATAAATTGCACCAATCAAAAATATTCACAAAAAATCAGCTCGCGATCGGGGTGGTGCTAAAGGAAAAATGCCCTAGAGGCAATAATAAAGTTGTTATTTATATTTCCTTATATCATGATAAATGTTTATTATTCATGCTAGAATTGTATTAACCGGAAACTTAGTACATGTGTGAATATATAGATAAATAGAATGTCACTAGTATGCCTCTACTTGACTAGCTCATTGAATCAAAGATGGTTAAGTTTCCTAGCCATAGACATGAGTTGTCATTTGATTAATGGGATCACATCATTAGAGAATGGTATGATTGACTTGACCCATTCCGTTAGCTTAGCACTTGATCGTTTAGTATGTTGCTATTGCTTTCTTCATGACTTATACATGTTCCTATGACTATGAGATTATGCAACTCCCGAATACCGGAGGAACACTTTGTGTGCTACCAAACGTCACAATGTAACTGGGTGACTATAAAGGTGCTTTACAAGTGTCTCCGATGGTACTTGTTGAGTTGGCATAGATCAAGATTAGGATTTTTCACTCCGATTGTCGGAGAGGTATCTCTGGGCCCTCTCGGTACTGCATATCACTAAAATCCTTGCAAGCAATGTGACTAATGAGTTAGTTGAGGTATGATGCATTAAGGAACGAGTAAAGAGACTTGCCGGTAACGAGATTGAACAACGTATTGAGATACCGATGATCGAATCTCGGGCAAGTAACATACCGATGACGAATGGAACAACGTATGTTGTTATGCGGTTTGACCGATAAAGATCTTCGTAGAATATGTAGGAGCCAATATGAGCATCCAGGTTCCGCTATTGGTTATTGACCGGAGACGTGTCTCGGTCATGTCTACATAGTTCTCGAACACGTAAGGTCCGCACGCTTAACGTTCGGTGACGATCGATATTATGAGTTTATGCGTTTTGATGTACCGAAGGTAGTTCGGAGTCCCGGATATGATCATGGTCATGACGAGGAGTCTCGAAATGGTCGAGACATAAATATCGATATATTGGATGACTATGTTTGGACTTTGGAAGGATTCCGGGCAAGTTCAGACATATACCGGAGTACCGGGGGGTTACCAGAACCCCCCGGGGAGTGTAATGGGCCTATTGGGCCTTAGTGGAGAAGAGGAGGGGCGGCCAGGGCAGGTCGCGCGCACATTCCCCCTCTAGTCCAAATTGGACAAGGAGGAGCCCCCCCTTTTCCTTCCTCCTCTCTCCTTCCCTTCCCCCTTCTCCTACTCCTACTAGGAAAGAAGGAGTCCTACCCGCTTGTGTAGATCGCAGAGGTGTCGTACATTCGGTACTAGGATCGGTCGATCGTGAAGACGTATGACTGCATCAACCACGTTGTCATAACGCTTCCGCTTACGGTCTACGAGGGTACGTGGACGACACTCTCCTCTCTCGTTGCTATGCATCACTGAGGGAGTCCTGGATTAGGGGGTGTCCGGATGGCCGGACTATGACCTTTGGCCGGACTCCCGGACTATGAAGATACAAGATTGAAGACTCCGTCCCGTGTTCAGATGGGACTTTCCTTGGCGTGGAAGGCAAGCTTGGCGAGATGATATGAAGATCTCCTCCCATTGTAACCGACTCTGTGTAACCCTAGCCCTCTCCGGTGTCTATATAAACCGGAGAGTTTTAGTGCGTAGGACGAACAACAATCATACCATAGGCTAGCTTCTAGGGTTTAGCCTCTCTGATCTCGTGGTAGATCAACTCTTGTACTACCCATATCATCAATATTAATCAAGCAGGAGTAGGGTTTTACCTCCATCGAGAGGGCCCGAACCTGGGTAAAAACATCGTGTCCCTTGCCTCATGTTACCATCCGCCTAGACGCACAGTTCGGGACCCCCTACCCGAGATCCGCCGGTTTTGACACCGACATTGGTGCTTTCATTGAGAATTCCTCTGTGTCGTCACCCTTAGGCCCGATGGCTTCTTCCATCGTCAACCATGAGACGGTCCAGGGTGAGACTTTTCTCCCTGGACAGATCTTCGTATTCGGCGGCTTCGCACTGTGGGCCAATTCGCTTGGCCATCTGGAGCAGATCGAGAGCTACGCCCCTGGCCATCAGGTCAGGTTTGGAAGCTTAAACTACACGGCCGACATCCGTGGGGACTTGATCTTCGACGGATTCGAGCCACGGCTGAGCGCGTCGCACTGTCACGTTGGGCATGATCTAGCTCTGCCGCCGGACAACACCCAGAGCGCCGCTCAGGTGTCCGCTCCAACCACCAGCTCGGAGCCGGCTGCGCCAGTCGGGGACGGTCGGTTGGACGCCGCCCTAGGAGCCGCAATGTCTATGGCGATAGAGCCGAATACCAGCCTAGTCCTTTGCAAGGCCCGTGACTCCAAGGTGCCGGACTCCGTTCCGGACTCCGAATCTTCCGCCCCCTTCCAATCGAGCCCGATTGGGCTCCGATCATGGAGTTCACCGTCGCAGACGTCTTTCAGCACTCGCCCTTTGGCGATATCCTGAATTCACTAAAGTCTCTCTCTTTGTCAGGAGAGCCCTGGCCGAACTATGGTCAGCATGGTTGGGATGCGAACGACGAAGAAATTCGAAACCCACCCACCACCCACTTTGTAGCCACTGTCGACGATCTAACCGACATGCTCGACTTCGACTCCGAAGACATCGACAGTATGGACGCCGATGAAGGAGACAATCAAGAACCAGCACCTATAGGGCACTGGAAAGCCACCCCATGACACGATGTATACATGGTGGACACACCTAAAAGAAGCAACGACGAGGATCAAAAGGGCGCAACCAGGGATCGCTCCCTTGCAAACAATCAAAGCGGCAGCGTAATCACCGTGCCAAGCCCCACCTCGACAGAGACCCATCCATAGAGCAGGGCAAACCAACGGAAGACGAACACACCATCGAGCAACCGTCCAAACAGGGCGGACAAACCGAACAATCCGTCCCCGGGAAAGATAATAGTCCGGACGACCTAACGCTGGACAAGTCGCTGGAACACCAGAACCTCCACCAAAGGCTCGTTGCCACTGCACGTAGCCTGAAAAAGCAGAAGCGAAAGCTCAAAACAGCGGAAGATGCACTCATAATCAGATGGGGCAAAGTACTCAATACCGCACACAAGTACGGCAACAGTCATCGAACAAAGAGCTATCCAAAGCGGAAATTACTACCGGAATTTGACGAAGAGGCCTTAGAGCCCCCACAGTCAAAAAACAAAGAAGCCACCAGGTCGGATAGACGACCCGACGATCAATCTCAAGAGACGAAGGGCGCCGCACTCAATATGGCGCGTGGTCCGCCCAAGGATTCACATCAAAAAACCGGTCCAACTAGATCCATCTATGGGCCAAGAAAGCAAGCTCCAGTGAGCAATGCAATGCAAAAAATATCTGAACATCGCGACACACCTACATACAGGGGCGCCGCACATCCCCTATGTTTTACCGATGAGGTACTGGATCACGAATTTCCAGTGGGATTCAAGCCCGTAAACATAGAAGCATACGAAGGAACAACAGACCCTGGAGTCTGGATCGAGGATTACATCCTCCACATACACATGGCCAGAGGAGATGACCTCCACGCCATAAAATACTTACCCCTTAAGCTCAAAGGGCCAGCCCGGCATTGGCTTAAAAGCCTTCCTGAAAACACCATGGGAAGTTGGGAAACGCTCGAGGATGCTTTCCGGGCAAATTTTCAAGGGACCTATGTCCGACCTCCGGATGCAGATGATCTGAGTCATATAACTCAGCAGCCCGGAGAGTCAGCCTGGAAACTCTGGAACAGATTCCTTACTAAAAAGAATCAGATAGTTGACTGTCGGACGCCGAGGCCCTAGCAGCTTTCAAACATAGCGTCCGAGATGAATGGCTCGCCAGACACCTCGGCCAAGAAAAGCCAAGAACAATGGCCGCATTAACAAGCCTCATGACCCGCTTTTGCGCAGGAGAAGATAGCTGGTTGGCAAGAAGCAGCAGCAACGACCCGAGTACATCCAAACTCAGAGATGGATACGGGAAACCGTGCCGTAACAAAGAACAGCGCCGGATCAAGGATAACAGCCCGATGAGCACGGCAATCAACGCCGGATTCAAAAGCTCTTGGCAATATCAGAAAAAGCCGCCCCCAAAGATGACAGGGACGAGCCATCTAACCTCAACAAAATCTTGGACAAAATATGTCAAATCCACAGTACTCCCGGGAGACCTGCAAACCACACCCACAGAGATTGTTGGGTCTTTAAGCAGTCCGGCAAACTCAACGCCGAACACAAGGGGCTCGACGCACCAAGCGAGGATGACGACGCACCCCACAAGCAGAACACCGGAGAACAAAAGAAGTTCCCACAAGAAGTCAAAACAGTATATTCACTTCAGGTGACAAAAGGGAAAAACATAACGGCGCCCACAAAGACACGCGCCATACGGCCTGCCCCAGAGGAGCACCGCCACTGGTTGTTACAACCAATCACCTTCGACCATCAGGATTACTTCAGAGGTATCCGGAACGCAGGCTGGACTGCCTTGGTCTTGGATCCGATTATTGACGGACTCCAATTTACACAAGTCCTAATGGACGGCGGCAGTGACCTAAACCTGTTATATCAGGACACAATCCGCAAATTGGGGGCAAACCAATCAATAATTCGCCATGGCAACACTTCCTTTCAAGGAGTCACGCCGGGCCCAGATACCCAGAGTATGGGTTCCCTTTTTTTAGAAGTCACGTTCGGCTCACCCGACAACTTTCGAAGCGAAAAGCTAACCGTCCACATCGCCCCATTCATAAGTCGCGATCAAGCGCTACTGGGACGTGAAGCTTTCGCCCGCTTTAACGCAATACCACATTATGCATCCCTTACACTCAAAATGCCTGGTCCATGAGGCATCATTTCATTAAAGGGAAATATCAATTGATCTCTGAAGTATGGATAATGGTGCGGCCGCCTTGAGAGCCGCACACTAATCCAGCTTTACTACCCCGGACACGGCTTGACGAGTCCGGCGTAAACATACAAAGGCTAAATAGCCGCATAACCCTGTACAAGGGGCTCCGCGTGTTTACACCAGGAGACAATACGACTCAATTTTACTCATGTCTCTGTATTATATTTTGTTTATTTTAATTTCTCGCACGATTATTTTTCACTAAGTTCCTCTCTTTCGCAGACGAACACCGTGCTACGCCCGTCCAGGATACGGCACAACGGAGACACAGGCGCAAATGTGCAGTAGGGACCCGTTCTAAGGATTCTTTTCAGATTAAGACCCTGCGTAAACCTTTTTTTACTGTCTCTTGTTGATAACATCCCCCGGTTTTCGCTATAACCGAGGAGGAGGCTGGCGTTTTGGCATGTGGCCACGCAGAATTTTGCGCATTCCTGGGCACCAGGGGCTTCTTACCAAGGGCTTTTGTTCGGCCTATTTTCATAAAGACCGAATACCTTCGGGAGTGTTCGGCATCGTGAGTTTGGCCTTATATGCATCAGCTCCGAATCATGTCTTTGGTAAAATGTTGGGTTTGCCCGGCTCCTGTGTTTTCCTGCCTTACGTTCCGCTCTATCGGCTAAGGCGGCACCAGGAGAACTACTGCGATTGTGCCCCGGTTCGGCCAGGAGAGCACCTTAGTAGAGAAAGCCGAAAACTGACTGTCATGATATAGCGAGAGACTGGTCAACCACTCGATGACTTTCGGAATCTTTAGGATTCCTCCGCATTAACGAAGGGCCGCTTACCGGTCAGGCACACATGCGCCCCGAATTCTGGAGAGCGCGGTGCCCCTAGGGGCTATTAAGTAGCCCCACTGTCAAACTCCTATGGCTAAGTGAAAGTGATAAAGCATTATAGTCCGGTTGCCTAGTTTGCTGCGCTATCACCTCCTTTATAGGACCAATATGTTGGATTAAGTGTGAAAAAGCGCCTTTTTGCGAACACCCCCGCATTATACGCGTGGGGGCTAAAGCCAACGACTGCCATCTTTCAGATTATATACACATATACATTAACGGACGCACAAGAGGCATTATAATTCTTGCAAGCACAAGTATAAAAAGCTTTTATATTCTATCAAAATAGTCGTTTTATAATAGCACATGCTATTCGAACACAACATCCTTTGAGCACTGCGCCTCTATTAAACGAGCACCCTGAAGAACTTCCTCAAAGTAGTGCTTGGCAGGCACTCGGCTTTCATCCGAATCTTGGGATGCAACAACACTAGCCTTCATATCCGCCCAGTATGTTTTGACACGGGTAAGAGCCATCTGTGCACCCTCTATGCACGCCGACCTCTTCATTGCATCAACATGCGGCACCAAACCAAGGAACTGCTGCACCAAGCTAAAATAACTCTACGGCTCTGGCTCTTCCGGCCACAGACGACTCGCAACATACCTCATGGCGAGTCCGGATAACCTGTTCAGCTCCGCCCAGGCGGCCAAACGGTCAGATACCGAAAGTGGGCGTTCTGGATTGTGGAACTACGACCAAAAAAGTTCTTCCAATTCATGGTCACCTCGACCCCGGAAGTGTTCGGTCGCGTCTGCCGCACTCGCTGCCAAATCCAAATAAGTGTTTTCCGCACTCCACTGCCGATCTAACGGAGCATACTTAGGATCCCCGAACTTCATCCACAACATATAGGGTTTTCCAGCCGTGATATCTCCGGCCTGATGTAGCTCCTCCTTCATAGCTCTCATTGCAGAGCGAGTATCCTTGGCCTCGGCAGTGATCTTTTCAAGGTCCTTCTGAGCCGCCCTATCTTCTTGTTCAAGAAATTTATAGCGGTCGGCAGCATCCTTCAGTTTTATAGCCATCTCGGCTATTACTTTCTTGCTCTGGCAGTGAGCAGCATGTTCGGCTTTTAGCTCTTCAGCCGCCTTAACGGCAGCCGCATCACTTTTCCTTGCTTGCTCCTTGGCTCGGGCAAGTTCCGCCCGAAGGTTCTCCACGGCAGGAGCACCATCTACATTAAGCACATATCTTATAAGGCACGAGCATTGAACCCCTCTTATCAAATGTCTGTGGAGCATACCTTGTGCCTCGTCTAGCCGCTTATTTACAAGCGCGATGTCGGCATCCGCCACGTCAAGTTGCCGCTTTAGCTCGGCAGATTCATCAGTCCGGATAGCCACCGAATGCCTCGCCACCTTCATAAAAAGGCGGCATATTAAACCTGGGGTTATGGTCCTCTGTGCGCCGTCACTTTTGACGACGCACAGAGTCTCAGGGGCTACTATCTATAGAGGGCGCATTTTATATATGCGGCTCTACCAAAAGGTACACCTTTTCACGTACCTCAAAGCCTGTCAGTAAACTCCTGGCGGCCTCGTACAATCCGCTTTCCGCGGATGAAATCCTTTCTATCACCGTGTTCATCAATATACGGTGTTCTTCTGAGATGGACGCTCGCCCGAGTAGATCCCTCAAACCCTCCGACTGCGCACCAGAGGGTGCCGGACTAGCCGAACGACCTTTTCAGGGTCCGAACTTGGAAAAACCATCCGGGATGACACCTCGGGGTCGCCTGCCTCGTAAGACGGTGCAGCTAGGGGAGGCGTTTCGCTCTCCATCATCTCCGGATGAAGATCCCCTGAAGATGAGCTCTGCTGAGAAGGGTTGAGATCCGAACTGCAAGGTAATATTTCGGTTATCTTCTTCAGAAATAAAATAGTGACGCCACTCATTTTGTAACCCCTCTCTTTACTTACGGCTCGGAGGAGAGCTGATCCCCTTGAGGGCGCAATACGGCTGGGGCATTCTCCGGCGCCGAATCCTCTGGCGAAGATTTCTTCCCCCATTTCGAGGTCATCCCCTTCGGGTCTTCAGAGGAAGTCCTTTTCTTTCCCAGGATGGGGGAATTCTCGATTCCTCCCTCCCTGACAGCCTCCTTCGCGGAGGCGGTAGCTCCTTGGTTCCCCTCTTCGCCCTCTGCCGGAAGCATAATCTCCAGCATCCTGGTTAACACGGGATCCGGCACGATCTCGGGCAGGGGGGCTGGACACCTGATAAGCTTTGCCTTCGCTATCCACTCCTGTTCAAAGGATAGCTCTGTTAAAGGGCAATTTTATGATGAAAATACGGATGGCGTGTCCAAAAACGGGGCTACTTACTTGAGCATCCGGGCGATTGCAGCTCAGACCTGCGTCCTCGGACCAGTCCGGACACCTTGCTTGTGATTCGAAGAACAATTTGTACATCTCCACGGGCATCGCGCCCATAAAATGTTGGAGGACTCACGGTCCCTCTGGATTAAATTCCCACAGGCGGAGAGGGCGGCGTTTGCAGGGCAACATGCGGCGAATCAGCATAACTTGCGCCATTACGGTCAAGTTAATATCTCTTTCAAGGAGATCTCGAATGCGGTCCTGCAGTAGGGGCACGTCTTTGGACGACCCCCAGATAAGCCCTTCATTGACCCATGACGCTCGCCGTGGTGGGGGACCCGAGCGAAAAGCAGGTGGCGCCACCCATTTGGTGCCCCTGGGGGCTGTGATGTAAAACTAGTCACGTTGCCATAAGCCAAACTCCTCTTGGAAAGAGCCCTTGGGCCATGGAGCGTCGGCCACCTTGCTTATGATAGCTCCTCCGCACTCAGCATGCTGCCCCTCGATCATCTTCGGTTCCACCTTGAAGGTTTTAAGCCACAATCCGAAGTGAGGAGTGATATGGAGGAAGGCCTCACACACGACAATGAATGATGAGATTTGGAGGATGGACTCCGGAGCTAAGTCATGGAATTCCAGCCCGTAATAAAATAGTAGCCCCCTCACGAAGGGATCAATCGGGAAGCCTAGCCCCCGAAGGAAGTGAGATGTGAACAACACGCTCTCACCGGGCTGGGGAGTGGGAATGGCTTGCCCTTGGGTAGGCAGCCTATGCGAGATTTCGCCGGTTAGATACCTGGCATCTCTCAGTTTTCGCACGTCTTCTTCCCTAACGGAGGAAGGCATCCACCGGCCTTGAAGGTCGGAGCCGGACATTGTCGAAGGTCCGAAGCGCCTAAAACTAGAGCTTTGGGTGTTGGAACTCGAGGCGAGGGGCAGATTTGATTGGATTGAAAAGAAAGGAGTCGAGCCTTGGTCTCTTTATAAAGGAGTCAAATACAAAGAGCCCTCCCCGTAACCGTTTGGGACTCGCTTTCTATTAGGGAGTCATACCAAAAGGCACGGTTGGGTTACCCACGCCCGTATTGATGAGAATCCCGAAATAAGGGGACACGATCTCTGCTTTGACAAGACGTGCCAAGGAAACCGCCTTGCTAAACGCGCTAAGGTGGAACAGTAAAACGATTCAAATAAAGGCTTGGCCGCGGCGTGATGTCACGCTGTGGAATACGTCAGCAGATTAGATTTGTGCAGATATTATTCGTTCTGCGGTGGTATGTGGAACTTATTTTGCAGAGAGGGACACTATCCTTGTGTTCAACATCTTCTATGAAGTATTCGGAGGAGGAACCCGCCTTGCAATGCCGAAGACAATTTGCACGCCAGAGTCATCGTCATTGAAGCCTGGTTCAGGGGCTACTGAGGGAGTCCTGGATTAGGGGGTGTCCGGATGGCCGGACTATGACCTTTGGCCGGACTCCCGGACTATGAAGATACAAGATTGAAGACTTCGTCCCGTGTCCGGATGGGACTTTCCTTGGCGTGGAAGGCAAGCTTGGCGATATGATATGAAGATCTCCTCCCATTGTAACCGACTCTGTGTAACCCTAGCCCTCTCCGGTGTCTATATAAACCGGAGAGTTTTAGTCCGTAGGACGAACAACAATCATACCATAGGCTAGCTTCTAGGGTTTAGCCTCTCTGATCTCGTGGTAGATCAACTCTTGTACTACCCATATCATCAATATTAATCAAGCAGGAGTAGGGTTTTACCTCCATCGAGAGGGCCCGAACCTGGGTAAAAACATCGTGTCCCTTGCCTCCTGTTACCATCCGCCTAGACGCACAGTTCAGGACCCCCTACCCGAGATCCGCTGGTTTTGACACCAACAATCACCATGATCTTGCGTGTGCGTAGGAAATTTTTTTGAAATTACTACGTTCCCCAACAGTGGTATCAGAGCCAGGTTTATACGTAAATGTTATATGCATGAGTAGAACACAAGTGAGTTGTGGGCGATACAAGTCATACTGCTTACCTGCATGTCATACTTTGACTCGGCGGTATTGTTGGATGAAGCGGCCCGAACAGACATTACGTGTACGCTTACGCGAGACTGGTTCTACCGACGTGTTGCACACATAGGTGGCTGGCGGGTGTCAGTTTTTCCAACTTTAGTTCAATCGAGTGTGGCTACGCCTGGTCCTTGTTGAAGGTTAACACAACACTAACTTGACGAAATATGGTTGTGGTTTTGATGCGTAGGTAAGAACGGTTCTTGCTCAGCCCGTAGCAGCCACGTAAAACTTGCAACAACAAAGTAGAGGACGTCTAACTTGTTTTTGCAGGGCATGTTGTGATGTGATATGGTCAAGACACGATGCTAAATTTTATTGTATGAGATGATCATGTTTTGTAACCGAGTTATCGACAACTGGCAGGAGCCATATGGTTGTCGCTTTATTGTATGAAATGCAATCGCCATGTAATTGCTTTACTTTATCACTAAGAAGTAGCAATAGTCGTAGAAGCAATAGTTGGCGAGATGACAACAATGCTACGATGGAGATCAAGGTGTCACGCCGGTGACGATGGTGATTGATACGTCTCCAACGTATCTATAATTTATGAAGCATTCATGCTATATTACTATGTGTTTTGAATGATTATGGGCTTTATTATACACTTTTATATATGAGTAATATCTTTTATGGTCATGCACCCTTGAAGAGTGGTCTATTTTTTAAATCTCGATAGTAGTGATACACATATTCATAATATTGAAGCCAAAAGATGCAGAGTTGATAATGATAGTCCAACTTATTTGTGGCACTGCCGTTTGGGTCATATTGGTGTAAAGCGCATGAAGAAACTCCATTCTGATGGACTTTTGGAATCACTTGATTATGAATCACTTGGTACTTGCGAACCATGCCTCATGGGCAAGATGACTAAAACTCCATTCTCCGGAACAATGGAGCGAGCAACATATTTGTTGGAAATCATACATACTGATGTATGTGGTCCGATGAATATTGAGGATCGCGGCGGGTATCGTTATTTTCTCACCTTCACAAATGATTTAAGCGGATATGGGTATATCTACTTAATGAAACATAAGTCTGAAACATTTGAAAAGTTCAAAGAATTTCAGAGTGAAGTGGAAAATCATCATAACAAGAAAATAAAGTTTCTACGATCTGATCATGGAGGAGAATATTTGAGTTACGAGTTTGGTCTTCATTTGAAACAATGCGGAATAGTTTCGCAACTCACGCCACCCGGAACACCATAGGGTAATGGTGTGTCCGAACGTTGTAACCGCACTTTATTAGATATGGTGTGATCTATGATGTCTCTTACTGATTTACCTCTATTGTTTTGGGGTTATGCTTTAAAGATGGCTGCATTCACGTTAAATAGGGCACCATCTAAATCCGTTGAGATGATGCCTTATGAACTGTGGTTTGGCAAGAAACCAAAGTTGTCGTTTCTTAAAGTTTGGGGCTGCGATGCTTATGTGAAAAAGCTTCAACCTGATAAGATCGAACCCAAATCGGAAAAATGTGTCTTCATAGGATACCCAAAGGAGACTGTTGGTTACACCTTCTATCACAGATCCGGAGGCAAGCCATTCGTTGCTAAGAATGGATCCTTTCTAGAGAAGGAGTTTCTCTCGAAAGAAGTGAGTGGGAGGAAAGTAGAACTTGATGAGGTAAGTGTACCTGCTCCCTTATTGGAAAGTAGTTCATCACAGAAATCTGTTCCTGTGACTCCTACACCAATTAGTGAGGAAGATAATGATGATGATCATGAAACTTTAGATCAAGTTATTACCGAACCTCACAGGTCAATCAGAGTAAGATCCGCACCAGAGTGGTACGGTAATCCTATTCTAGATGTCATGTTACTTGACCATGACGAACCTACAAACTACGAGGAAGCGATGATGAGCCCAGATTCTGCGAAATGGCTTGATCCCATGAAATCTGAGATAGGATCCATGTATGAGAACAAAATGTGGACTTTGGTTGACTTCGGCAAGCCATCGAGAATAAGTGGATCTTCAAGAAGAAGACTGATGCTGATGGTAATATTACTGTCTACAAAGCTTGACTTGTTGCAAAAGGTTTTCGACAAGTTCAAGGAGTTGACTACGATGAGACTTTCTCACCCGTAGCGATGCTTAAGTCCGTCCGAATCATGTTAGCAATTGCTGCATTTTATGATTATGAAATTTGGCAAATGGATGTAAAGACTGCATTCCTGAATGGATTTCTGGAAGAAGAGTTGTATATGATGCAACCTGAAGGTTTTATCGATCCAAAGGATGCTAACAAAGTGTGCAAGCTCCAGCGATCCATCTATGGACTGGTGCAAGCATCTCGAAGTTGGAATAAACGTTTTGATAGTGTGATCAAAGCATATGGTTTTATACAGACTTTTGGAGAAGCCTGTATTTACAAGAAAGTGAGTGGGAGCCCTGTAGCATTTCTAATATTATATGTGGATGACATATTGTTGATTGGAAATGATATAGAATTTCTGGATAGCATAAAAGGATACTTGAATAAGAGTTTTTCAATGAAAGACCTCGGTGAAGCTACTTATATATTGGGCACCAAGATCTATAGAGATAGATCAAGACGCTTGATTGGACTTTCAAAAAGTACATACCTTGATAAAGTTTTGAAGAAGTTCAAAATGGATCAAGCAAAGAAAGGGTTCTTGCCTGTGTTACAAGGTGTGAAGTTGAGTCAGACTCAATGCCCGACCACTGTAGAAGATAGAGATAAAATCAAAGGTGTTCCCTATGCTTCAGCCATAGGCTCTATCATGTATGCAATGCTGTGTACCAGACCTGGTGTGTGCCTTGCTATTAGTTTAGCAGGGAGGTACCAAAGTAATCCAGGAGTGGATCACTGGACAGCGGTCAAGAACATCCTGAAATACCTGAAAAGGACTAAGGATATGTTTCTCATTTATGGAGGTGACAAAGAGCTCGTCGTAAATGGTTATGTCGATGCAAGCTTTGACACTGATCCGGATGACTCTAAGTCACAAACCGGATACGTGTTTATACAAAACGGTGGAGCTGTCAGTTGGTGCAGTTCTAAACAAAGCGTCATGGCGGGATCTACGTGTGAAGCGGAGTACATAGCTACTTCAGAAGCAGCAAATGAAGGAGCCTGGATGAAGGAGTTCATATCCGATCTAGGTGTCATACCTAGTGCATTGGGTCCAATGAAAATCTTTTGTGACAATACTAGTGCAATTGCCTTGGCAAAGGAATCCAGATTTCACAAGAGAACCAAGCACATCAAGAGACACCTCAATTCCATCCGTGATCAAGTCAAGGAGGGAGACATAGAGATTTGCAAGATACATACGGATCTAAATGTTGCAAACCCATTGACTAAGCCTATCTCACGAGCAAAACATGATCAGCACCAAGACTCCATGGGTGTTAGAATCATTACTGTGTAATCTAGATTATTGACTCTAGTGCAAGTGGGAGACTGAAGGAAAATTGCCCTAGAGGCAATAATAAAGTTGTTATTTATATTTCCTTATATCATGGTAAATGTTTATTATTCATGGTAGAATTGTATTAACCGGAAACTTAGTACATGTGTGAATATATAGACAAATAGAATGTCACTAGTATGCCTCTATTTGACTAGCTGTTGAACCAAAGATGGTTAAGTTTCCTAGACATAGACATGAGTTGTCATTTGATTAACGGGATCACATCATTAGAGAATGATATGATTGACTTGACCCATTCCGTTAGCTTAGCACTTGATCGTTTAGTATGTTGCTATTGCTTTCTTCATGACTTATACATGTTCCTATGACTATGAGATTATGCAACTCCCGAATACCGGAGGAACACTTTGTGTGCTACCAAACGTCACAACGTAACTGGGTGATTATAAAGGTGCTCTACAGGTGTCTCCGATGGTACTTGTTGAGTTGGCATAGATCAAGATTAGGATTTGTCACTCCGATTGTCGGAGAGGTATCTCTGGGCCCTCTCGGTAATGCACATCAATATAAGCCTTGCAAGCAATGTGACTAATGAGTTAGTTGCGGGATGATGCATTATGGAACGAGTAAAGAGACTTGCCGGTAACGAGATTGAACTAGGTATTGAGATACCAACGATCGAATCTCGGGCAAGTAACATACCAATGACAAAGGGAACAACGTATGTTGTTATGCGGTTTGACCGATAAAGATCTTCGTAGAATATGTAGGATCCAATATGAGCATCCAGGTTCCGCTATTGGTTATTGACCGGAGACGTGTCTCGGTCATGTCTACGTAGTTCTCGAACCCGTAGGGTCCGCACGCTTAACGTTCGGTGATGATCGGTATTATGAGTTTATGTGCTTTGATGTACCGAAGGTAGTTTAGAGTCCCGGTTATGATCACGGACATGAAGAGGAGTCTCGAAATGGTCGAGACATAAAGATCGATATATTGGATGACTATGTTTCGACTTCGGAAGGGTTCCGGGCAAGTTCGAACATATACCGGAGTACCGGGGGGTTACAGGAACCCCCCCGGGGAGTGTAATGGGCCTATTGGGCCTTAGTGGAGAAGAGGAGGGGCGGCTAGGGCAGGCCGCGTGCCCCTCCCCCTCTAGTCCGAATTGGACAAGGAGGGGGGCGGCGCCCCCCTTTCCTTCCTCCTCTCTCCTTCCCTTCCCCCTTCTCCTACTCCTACTAGGAAAGAAGGAGTCCTACTCCCGATGGGAGTAGGACTCCCCCCTTGGCGCGCCCTCCTCCTTGGCCGGCCGCCTCCCCCCTAGCTCCTTTATATACAGGGGCAGGGGGCACCCCAAGACACACAAGTTGGTCATTGATCTTTAGCCGTGTGCGGTGCCCCCCCTCAACCATAACCCACCTCGGTCATATCATAGCGATGCTTAGGTGAAGCCCTGCGTCGGTAGCTTCATCAACACCATCATCACGCCGTCGTGCTGATGGAACTCTCCCTTGAAGCTCTATTGGATCGTGAGTTCATGGGATGTCACCGAGCTGAACGTGTGCAGATCGCGGAGGTGCCATACGTTCGGTACTAGGATCGGTCGATCGTGAAGACGTACGACTAAATCAACTGCGTTGTCATAACGCTTTCGCTTATGGTCTATGAGGGTACATGGACGACACTCTCCCCTCTCGTTGCTATGAACACCATGATCTTGCGTGTGCGTAGGAATTTTTTTGAAATTACTACGTTCCCCAACAGGTGCACCACCTCGGAAGTAGTCCGACATAAAGCTCGGGCGCCAGTGGCTGGCTCCATAGAGGGCATTTCCGGCATTAAGATCAGCTGAATCCGTTCAATCTTTTAAAAGACCAAGGTAGTTTACGACACCTTGGACGCTGACCATCGTTGGAGCTCGGAAGTGGTCCGGCATAAAGCTCGGATTCGAATGGATCATTCCATAGAGAATTTTTAAGCGTTAAACTCGGATAACCTCCTTCAAACTTTTTCAAGCCAAGGTGATTTATGACACCTCGGAGATAGTCCGGTGTTGGAGCTCGGATATAGTCCGACGTTGGAGCTCGGATATAGTCCGGCGTTGGTGCTCGGCTGCAAAAGATATCTCGAATGCAGTCCGGCGTTGGAGCTCGGATGCATGAGGACACCACCGCACGGGAACAACTTCAAACCCGAGGTGTGGCATAAAAAATAACAAGGCATTGATAAAGGCCGAGAACTTAAAGGGGCTCCTCGGATACCCGACAAGTAAACTCTTCGGATTCACTTCGGTGATCCTCAAGATCGAAGATGAGATGATTTGTTGAACCAGTTTTCAAGACCGACGACCGAAGATGAAGAACAGTTCGAAAGAATCGAGGAGCGTCCCCAACTTGAAGACCGGTTCAGGGGGCTACTAACGGTGTCGTGGACTAGGGGGTACTCGCCACGTCGTCTCCCGGTCAGTTGGATTGGGCCGAGGACCCCCATGGCCATTTGCTCATGGGCCAGTTCGGACAGCCGATGTATTCACGAGGAAGATTCCACAAGACCTGGTGATCAAGACAAGGATTCCTCTCTACCGGCGTATTCGACTAGGACTCTTGTTATCCTAGGCCTCTGGTAGATTATATATGCCAAGCCAGGCTAGTTGATAGATCATTATGATATTGATTCATCGTACCCCCAGGGTTTAGACCGCAACATAAGATCTTGATGTAGATCAACTTTATACTTAATACTCCATTGATATAAACAAGAGCAGGATGTAGGGTTTTACCTCCATAGAGAGGGCCCAAACCTGGGTAAAACACCTTGTTCATCGTTCCTGTTACCATCGATCCTAAATCCACAGCTCGGGACCCCCTACCCCAAGATCTGCCAGTTTTGACACCGACAGTAGTATCTTCATGACTGTGGTGGCGCATGTTGGCAGGCGGAAGGCAAGGTTGAGCCAACAGTTGGTCCTGGGTTATGGGTGTGAGGGGTCGGGAGAAATCCCTGTTGAGTCTGGTCGGCGCCGGTGCGGTGACGCATGTGGGCGCCGTCATCCTTCTTGAAGGGCGTCAGGAGTCTCCCCTCCACCAATTCCCTCAGTGTACCAGGAGAAATCCTAGGATTCATCTGGGCAGAAGCGTCATCATCGTCGCAGTCCTTCTTGAAGGTGTTTCTTGGTTCGCAGCGATTTGGGGGCATCGGAGTGTGGTGGCATTCTCCGGAGAATGCAGCGGTTGCGGGATACTACAACTTTCGTTGAGCCGGTGCTTCTGGCATTTTCTCTCTTATTTTTTCTCTTGGGCATGATTGTGTTGTTTGCCCCAGTGTTGGACTCTATGGCGTATCGGGTGGTTTGCTATATTAATATAGCAGGTGAAAGCCTATTTCGACTATTGATAAAAGTATGTTACAAAATCTACCCACACATGCAACGATATTTCGTACTCCCCCGGTCCCAACAATGTGTACAGACGCATGATACGTCTCCATCATATCTACGTTTCCAAACTCTTTTTCCCTTGTTTTGGACTCTAATTTACATGATTTGAATGGAACTAACCCGGATTGTCGCTGTTTTCAGCAGAATTACCTTGGTGTTATTTTTCTGCAGAAATAGAAGTTCTCGGAATGATCTAAAAATCCATGGAGAATATTTTTGGAATAAATAAAAAATATTGGCGAAAGAATCAACTGAGGGGGACCCACCTGCTGTCCACAAGGGTGGAGGCGCACCCCCTGCCTTGTGGGTCCCCTGGACCTCCACCGACCTCAACTCCAACTCCATATATTCACGTTCAAGGAAAAAAATTAGAGAGAATGATTCATCGCGTTTTACGATACGGAGCCACCGCCGCCTCTTGTTCTTCATCGGGAGGGCAGATCTAGAGTTCGTTCAGGGCTCCGGAGAGGGGAAATCGACGCTGTCGTCATCCTCAACCATCCTCCATCACCAATTTTAGGATGCTCACCGCCGTGCCTGAGTAACTCAATCATAAGCTTGCTGGACGGTGATGAGTTGGATGAAATTTATCATGTAATCGAGTTAGTTTTGTTAGGATTTGATCGCTAGTATCCACTATGTTTTGAGATTGGTGTTGCTGTGACTTTGCTATGCTTAATGCTTGTCACTAGGGTCCGAGTGCCATGAATTCAGATCTGGACCCTTTATGTTTCCATGAATATATTTGTGTTCTTGATCCGTTCTTGCAAGTTGTAGACACCTATTACAAGTTATGATCCGCATACCCCAAGGTGACAATAATTGGGATTCTTTCCTATTACCGTAGTTGATTGTATTACAAGTTATGATCCATCCATATTACACATCTATCATCATCTCTTTGCCAAACTAGTGCACCTATACAACGGACAATTGTATTGGGTGTGTTGGGGACACAAGAGACTCTTGGTATTTTGATTGCGGGGTTGTTTGAGAGAGAGGCCGTCTTCATCCTACACCTCACATGGATTGATAAATCTTAGACCATCACTTGAAGCAGTGGCGAATCTAGCAGGACATTAGAGGGTAGGCTTAAAACATAAATTTCTTAAGTCTAATTAGCAAATGCATTGCAACTGTTGGATGTAAAGCACCAAATAAACTTGTCAAGTGGTATGTTTAGTTTAAAAAGGATTTTGGAGGGTAGGCTTAAGCCTATTGAAGCCTCCCTAGTGGAATCGCCACTGACTTGAAGGAAATTTGATGTTGTCCTACAAAACTCTGCGCTTGGAGGCCCAACGAAGTCTATAAGAATAAAGTGCATAGTGCACATCACGCTACGATCACTAATCTGACCAAACGAATAACAATTTTCACCCAGAGACCCGACCTTGAGGTTGCAAGAGGTGTCGGATCCCCTCAGTTATGCCCCAACAAGAAAAAACACACCCAAAGACATCATTTGCCACCAGCCCCAACAAAAGTCAAGTGGGACTTTCGTCCAGAGCAATCACACATCTGTCAGGGACGAGGTCCCCAACACATCACCACTAGACCGGAGCTAGCATAAGCCGCGTGTTTCTCTGCACAGAGTTGGCCGGAGCACCATTGGTGTTGCTAGCCCATGAGCACGCTGAAGGCTTTCCCAAGACCGGCACTACTGCATACCACCATTCTGTCAGGGAGTCGCCATGTGGCTCACATTCAAATCTAGTCATCGGTCGAGCTGTTGCCGGGCCTCCAGCCACGAGAGCACCAGATTGGGACGGTAAACTCACCAGATCCAATCGCACAAGCTGAAGACCACCATTGAAAAGAGGTGTCGATGTTGCGCATCCTTGGTGTGACGAGCCGCGGCAGCTTGCTCCATCGCGGTACGACTCTCGACAATAGGCCCACAGAAGCCCATATCGGGCCCGGCCACCTACGGCCCATGTGCCTCCGATACGCCTGGGACCTCCTTGCACCAACAATGCTTACCACCTCTGCTTGGCCAAGCTGCCCCGTGCAACCCACCTCGTGTGCGGGAAAGGGAGGCCCCACCGTCGACGATGCCAAGCAAAGTTTGCCCTATGGTGTGGGAGGAGGGGTGGAGGTGGAGTGAGTGCTCGGCGTCTAGGGTTCTCGCCCGGGCCATCCACGGGGAGCGACAGGAAAGGTACACTGCTAAACCGCGCTCTGCGTAAACAAATCAGCAAAGGCATCGTCTGTCACTTGAGAATGATATAGCAGAATAATCCATGGTCTGGCGACATACCGGGCAAGGGGCAACACTTGGCTGTGTCTTCCTCTACGAATTCTTAACCAACAAAGCCAGCTCTCAACAGCCAATGGGGGCGCCCAGCGGAACCCATCAGCACAGTAGCTTCGCCGCAAACCCGTGTGCCCAAGAGAAAGGGAATATTGTGCGGTCGTCCTTTCACACAATTAAAATTCCAGAAATGCCCACGTATGATTATATCTAACAGTCAAGCTATCTCCAGTGTACTGCTCGAACTCATGGTGGATCTGCTTTTCTTTTTTTTAGAGGGTGCGTAGGAACTTCACATTATAATTATTTTCCTTTTCGTTTTTGAAAGAAGGCTAAGAGCAACTACAACCAGACTTAGAAATTATGACCCCCCCTAAACACAGTGGCGGATCCAAGACCCAGGCGGGGGCCCTGGGCCCGGACATGGAGAGAAATTCCTTCGTCGGCTGTAGCTTCCTGGGCACTGTTTGACACTGTAGCGCACTGTAGCAAGCGTGGCGCCCCGACTTAGGCAAATCCTAAATTCGCCACAGCCTAAACGCCCGCGGACGCACCCAGTCAGTGACCGGATATGTCCGTTTTGAGCTCATATTTGTCCGTCCGCGCAACCACTCATTTTCTTCCTCATATGTCCAGTCACTTGCACGTGATTGGTGGAGATGAAAAGAGGGAAAGAAAAGAATGAATAAAGAAAGAGAAAGGTGGTTCAGGGTGGGGCCGCGTCCGACATGGCGGACTGACCGGGTGCGTCCGCGAGCCCTCATATCCTCCCTACATTTGTCCCCAATATGAGGGTCGCGGACAGCCCGAGCATATAGGGATGATATAAGGGGTTCGGTTGGATAAGTTTTTTCCTTCTCTCTTCTATCCGGCAACTGACCGGGCACATACGCGGACGTATGAGAGAAGGTTTGAGGCGTCCGACCATAGCGGCGGACCTGGGATTTTGAGTCAAGATGGACAAACCTCAGGGGTGGCAAGGCTTCCCCAGTGCATCATTTGGACACAAAAATCTTGTGCTCCAAAGGACAATGAGAATGCAAAAACTTAGAAGTGATAAAATTGACTATGTGTTGAAAGTTCAATACAAAATGATCGTAGTTGGTAAATTTAACCAAATTTGGCATTGTCCATCGCTAATCATTCAGGCGTTGGACTTGGCCAGGCCAGTGCCATCATCTTACCGTTGAGGAGAACTTAGTGTGAAATGATGATTCATAAGTCGCCTGATGAGGGAGCTCAACATCATTTGCGACGATGCCGATGGCCTATGAATCTTCATTTTATTCGCCGAAGCGTTAGGTTTTTATCAACACCCAAATGTATGGAGTTAATCTAGTCAAGTTTGGTGTCAAATTGGTTGACGCTGAGAAAATGATTGTATCTTTTAAAGCTTCGGGCTAAGATGGTTTTGACTGAACATTTAAAAGCGAGGCAATTTTATCAAAGAAACACAATAATAATTGATTTCATAGGCTGTGCTTGTGAAAAAAGAGTGTACCATGTTGGAAAGTTAGGCAATTTTGTGAATAATTCTAGAATATAAATCATGATTAAAGCAACAATTACCATGTTATATGCCAAGCATACTAGATGCGCTTAAATAGCGTCATCACACATGCAACAATAACCATAATTAAAGATTAGGTCAGATCATGGCGCACATACTCATCGTTTGTAGATGAAGTAACTGTTGGTGCTGCAAAAGCAATGTTGGCGATTATGATGTTGGCGACATGAAGCTGCTGGTTGCAGAGACGATAGTGCGTGACGTCGCCTCACTTGGAAGGAAGACGACCCATGATAATGAACGTGAGAAGCCCCCGTAGCACTTCCTAAAAACCTAATTCACCCTCTCCCAGTGTAGTTTCACAAGGGTGAGAGGTTTCGAAAAAGACCCAAGAAAGTTGTGCCCCCACTAGCCGCATTTTGGTGGACCATTCAGCGCATGTCGTGCGTGCGCTTGTGGTGTTCTCTTTCTCCTATCATCCCAACCACTAAGTGTAGTGGGGAGACTTCGCTGTATAAGTTGGTCTCACACCACCTTCACTTTTGGGGTGGTACTAAAAATTACACCTCAACCTCTTTCCACGGATGGGCCTTCGAGATTTATGTACGGAATTGTTGAAATGCACATGGGCCAAGCCCATTAATTATAGCAACCCCACACCATATTTCAAATGTCCATTTTGAGATTTGCATGTTCTCGGTACTTGCTTAATTACTAGTGTTTCAGCAGAGACTATTAAGTTGAACTTCTGCCTAGATCTTTAAGCTACATCCATCAAAAGTTGAGGAATGGACTATGCCTTGAAGTGTAGGTTTTGTGCGAATAGCTTTCACTCAAAGTCATAGCTAGAACATGGCTACCAATAGTGTACCCCGTGGGTGGAGCATAGTCGTCGTACTCTCGGATCTCTCCATGAGCTTACTAGAGATCACCCAAGCTTCATAGACTACGACTTTAACAAACAGACTCATATATATGTGTTATATCAAGAATGTTATGTAGGACAACATCTTCACTAAACATAGCCAATAAAAACACAGCAAACCATGTTGCCAACTTGCCTTACAACTCTGGGAGTTTTGTATCTTCACCTAGGGAGGATTACTCTCCTCCCTTAACCAATAGCTTGTTTTTACCACATCCTATCTCGATCACAGAAGCTGGGTTACTACTATCGTGTAACACATATGGATCTCATACTCATCTCCCTTGATGCATTATCTATCACATATCATGATAGTTCCATTGTATAGGGATATGACATGTTTTTGTCTATTTGAATATATGTAATAGTTATTACTGCAGTGTTTCTCAATTTTTTGACAGACTTCGAACGTCTCTTCACGTATCTTGAGGACTTTTCATTATCCTTATAATTGTGATTCATAAGAATACTCGACACTAGTTTTTCAACCACGTGGAAGTCTATCAAGAGCTCACGGAACAATACCCACTTGTGATGAGTAAAAACATACCCACTTGTGGCATAAGGCACATCGACAACAGAAAGTCCAGTTCGAATTGCTATATCCTTCAAGTATGGCAAGGTACTCTGAATAGTGAATTCATGTGCATGACAATGATCATCATCCGGGTTTGACATGAAGCTTCGCAATCTGCTCGCAGCAAAAGAGATATCAGGTCTTGTTACGCTAGCAAATTACATGGGCGAACCGATAATTTGAGAGTATTTTAATTGATCTCTCGCTTCTTTCTTGTTCTTACTAACTAACACAATGGGATCATAAGTTGTTGAAGAAGGCTTGTTGTCTATAAAGCCAAATTGGCCCCAAGGCCTTCTCAACATAGTGAGATTGCTTAAAATAATCTCACCCTCATCTTTAATTTCTTAGAAGGGCAATAGAGTAATCATATAGTCTTTCAAACAAGTGCTTGGAAAAAAAGAAGTTCAATCTCTAGCACACTCATATGCCGATGCACTATATAATAATTATTATTTAGTTCTAATACAAGATGTCGCCAGTGACAATATAACTGATAGTGACCACTAGGAAGGAAGTGATGAAACTTACCTAAGACACTAGCCATGAATGACAGGTGTTCCACTAGTGAAAGTTGACCGAAAACATGCTCAAAAGCAAGTCACCCTCTTCATATTTCAAAGCATTGTCGACCTTCAGAAGAAGGTGATAGACACATTTCAATGTTGCATGATCTACCAAGTGAATGTCAATAAATGATTTTTCATCCTAGAGGATACAATGCACGAACCAACAATGCCATATCTGGCATACCGGATCAACTAGCTATTCATAGCCTGAAGGTTAGATTGTTGACCTCACAAGCAACGCCTTTAACAAAAAGAAGGCACACATGCCACGTTGTTCATGAGTCACTCCACGACACCTCCATCGAAATCACCATAATTCCTCTTTGGTTAACCGCCCTAGGGTGCAAGAGTTTTGTGTCACCCCGCAACAATCACCCCTCCGCTAGATTCCGTCGCACAATCTACCCACCATGATATGGAGACAAGAGGACAGTGACCTCGACCAAGGCAAGGGAGGAGAAGCCCGGAGATGAGAGGACAGTGACCTTGACCAAGGCAAGGGAGGAGAAGCCCCACCACCATGGGGAGAAAACTTGAGGTCGTCCCCAATGGTGGCGATAGATGTGCAACAACAACAGGCTTCAAGCGAGTGTGTGGAGATCCTTCGGAGTTGCATGGGCGAAGGCTTGAGATAAAACCATATTTTTGGTCCCCTGTGTTTTCAAAAAGGAAAGAAGAGAGCATGACATGTCTTAAAATTAAACGGCGACATCTCATATCATCCTTGCTCATGAGATAATCGAATCGAGAATGAAGGGTCATGCCAAAAAAAACGATGAATAACTATTTCTTTTACTACTACAATCAAGCTCAGGCAGTAACTAAATAATGAGCCTAAAACATTGTTGGTCCTAAACTGCATCAAGATCCCGGAGTTGGACAATATAAGTGAGATGAAAAGGGGCTCATACGTAAATTATAAACAATAGAGGGGGCAAATGCAATTTGTCTTCACTCCCTTGTCTAAGAGACAGTGCCTTCAAAGATGGTGATTAAATACCTTTACAACCCTTATATAAGACAATCTTCTCTAGCTCATACTCCTCACAAACCCACACAGAACCCCTCTGTCTACTCCTCCTTGGCTTTGCTAGCTTCCTGCTCCCTTCGCTTCCCACATGCAGCCATATCTTGAGCTAGCTTCTCTCCGCATCACCACCACCATCCCGCTGTCCCCAAGAATATATAGCACGATCTTCCTCCAGGCCATGGCTGCCATGGCCTATATAGCCCTCCGGGGTGCGGCATTGGCGGCCATCGCCGCCCTCATCCATTGGGTGTACAGGTGGCGCCACCCCAAATGCGCCGGCACGCTCCCGCCGGGATCCATGGGTATCCCCATCATCGGCGAGACGCTGCAGTTCTTCGCCCCCAACCCGACCTGCGGCCTCTCCCCCTTCGTCCGGGACAGGGTGAAGAGGTACGGGAGCATGTTCAAGACGAGCATCGTGGGGCGCCCGGTGGTGGTGTCGGCGGACCCGGACGTGAACCACTACGTGTTCCAGAACGAGGGGAAGCTGTTCGAGAGCTGGTACCCGGACACCTTCACCGAGATCTTCGGCCGCGACAACGTCGGCTCCCTGCACGGCTTCATCTACAAGTACCTCAAGACCCTCGTGCTCCGCCTCTACGGCCAGGAGAACCTCAAGGCGGTGCTCCTCGCCGAGACCGACGCCGCCTGCCGCGGCAGCCTCGCCGCGTGGGCGGCGCAGCCCTGCGTCGACATCAAAGACGGGCTCTCCACTGTAAGATCGAATGATCGATCACCACGCGCCAAATGATCCAGTCCGCGGTCTGCTCGGGGCGTAGATGGCTAATGCAGGTTCTTTCTTTTCTTTTTCAGATGATCTTTGATCTTACGGCCAAGAAGCTGATCGGCTACGAGCCGACCAAGTCGTCGGAGAGCCTGCGGGAGAATTTCACGGCATTCATTCGCGGCCTGATCTCGTTCCCCCTCAACATTCCCGGCACGGCCTATCACGAATGCATGGAGGTATGCCCATGCCACACATTTCATTTGCCCCACTCTGTCTCTTCCGCAGCTAGCAGCAGCTGTGAATTAATCTAGCATAGTTGCACAAAAGTATAGCTTCAAATTGCACCTGTTGTCAACAGTGGGTACATGTGAAGCCACTAAATTAATGAGCACGCACTGATGTACTTGTCAAGATATATATGGCTGCGCACATGCACTCCTTAAACCTCAAGGAAGATAGTATATATATTTCCATCAAATTCAGTTCCCTGCTTGATTGACAGAGAGTGAACTGTACGGGGACCCTTTTTTTAAATAAATTGCGGTGATGCAGGGGAGGAAGAAGGCGATGAAGGTGCTCAAGGGCATGATGAAGGAGAGGATGGCGGATCCGGAGAGGAAGTGCGAGGACTTCTTCGACCACGTGATCCAGGAACTGAGGAGGGAGAAGCCGCTTCTGACGGAAACCATCGCGCTGGACCTCATGTTCGTGCTCCTCTTCGCCAGCTTCGAGACCACGGCGCTGGCGCTCACTCTCGGCGTCAAGCTGCTCACCGAGAACCCCAGAGTCGTCGACGCGCTAACGGTAAGTGTTCTCTGCCACTGCCACAGAGTTAATGAGAGGATTAGCCGGGCAAATTTCTTTTCATTTGACTGGAAATGAAGCAGACACTGACGGAGAGAACACGTGAACAGGAGGAACACGAAGCGATCGTCAGGAACAGGGAGGACCCAGATGCCGCGGTCACGTGGGCCGAGTACAAGTCGATGACCTTCACAGCTCAGGTGAGCCTAGCCTGGATTGATGCACCCTAGCTAGCTTTAGCTTAGATAGCGCAACTGTACAAGTTGCCTTGTTAGGATAGTAACAACATCTTGAGATGCTAATAATGGGATTAAACGAGTGGCCAGTTGCATGTTATTAGTAGCACAAGAATCTTGGGGTCCCAACGCTGCAGGCTGCAACTCTGCAGCTTCAGAGTTTGTGTTTCCCAATTGTTTAACCAAGTCCCAATCTCCGATCGATGCTAATAGATAGATAGATGTTCTTAGTTAGTTACAAGAACTTTCTTGAACAAGCCTGTTTAATTTCACCAAACAAGTACTCCCTCCGTCCCATAGTATAAGAACATTTTTCAAACTGACCAAGCTTGAAAAATGATCTTATATTATGGGACAGAGGGAGTAATAAGGTAGAAAACCCCCAGAAAGAGAGTAAAAAGTAATTTCTGAACCCTGAATTTCTGAACTGACGCCCCTGTCCCTCAATTTCCATGGTGAAGGTGATAATGGAGATCGTCAGGCTCGCCAACATCGTGCCGGGGATTTTCCGGAAGGCCTTGCAAGACGTTGAGATCAAAGGTAGGACGACGATCACATATTCACATGCATGGCATCTCTTCTTTTCATACCAGGTCCTCTGTTAGCAAGTTGCGGCGAATCTTCTTAACTCCGTGTTGTGTTTGCCACCTTCGTCGCAGGCTACACGGTTCCAGCGGGATGGGGTATCATGGTGTGTCCGCCGGCGGTGCACCTAAACCCTGACATATACGAAGATCCGCTGGCGTTCAACCCATGGAGGTGGCAGGTTCGTCCTCGATCTTCATCTCATCTCTCAGAAACCATAGCATTCCGCTTCTTTCCAGTTGGTGATGGCCGTTCAGGTCATGGTGTCCGGTCGTTCAGTTTGTTCCTGTCCTATTGTTCGAAGCTATAGTACCTAGGAAGTAGGAGGGGCCATGATCTGACCTGCTCAACGAACTCGCATATATTCTCGTCTCCGGTCTCGCCATTAAAGCAGAAATCGCAGGAAACAGTACTCTAATCAACTGCAGAGTTCCAATTATTAACATGGGTATTAGTATAAGATATCAGAGTTCTGATCCCGAGACCAAACTTGGCTACCGAGATCAGGAACGATTTCGGTTGTTGCCCATGCAGGATGTGAGAACGAACCATCGCCGAAACTTCCCTGCCTAGTAGTTTAACAAGGAGGTCAAAATGGCAACAGATGCAGCAGTACATTGCCTATGTCTATGAGTGAGCCCATGAACAAAAAGTAATGAGAATCAGCCTCTTCTGTCTAAGTAGTAGAAAAAATTATACACCGGCTTGTCTAGTTGCAGTAACCACATTGGTTTCTGGCCATTGTTTATTTTCATGTTAGGGGTTCAGGGTTCTAGACTGACAATATCTCAATCCAGTATGTACACAGAACCTCATGTGCCATTTCACCATTTTCCCAGTAAAAGGACGGATTGAAATATAACAAAGTACAAGGCAAAATCTTCAAGCAGAGAGCTGCCTTGCCAATCTAGGACATGTATCTACGGATGCGGTAGCAAGTTGCGCTCAGGTTCACCGTATCCTGCTAGGTGATCGAGTCTAAATTGGCATTGTCGAGTAAATAAGATTCTGTGGCAGCTCCAAGATTGTGTGAGATGTGCTACTACTTAAAGTGCGGCGCACTGCAAAAATAAATAAATCACTTCATGATATCATAAGAAAAAAAATCCACATTGAAACACGGATTCTGATTTGGTCTTTGTTGAGCAGGGCAAACCTGAAATCACCGGTGGAACCAAGCATTTCATGGCGTTCGGAGGCGGGCTTCGGTTCTGCGTCGGAACCGATCTCACCAAGGTCTTGATGGCAACATTCATTCACAACCTGGTTACGAAATACAGGTAAAATTTTGTCCCCTCCTATATAATTAGTAAATATAGCAAGCTTTCTTCAACTCTTTCTACCTTATAAGCTGTGAACAGGCAAAATCTGAATAACTGTATCTTTCTCATGTTCAGATGGAAGACGGTCAAAGGAGGAAACATAGTCCGGACTCCGGGCCTCGGCTTCCCGGATGGCTTTGACATCCAGCTATTCCCTAAGAACTGACCCTTTTTTTGATGATATCTGGATAGCTTGGTCGTTGCAGTTAAACACAAGATTGTGCGCCTGCAAAAGATCATATTTTAGGATGGAAAGCCATATACTTAGTCTAGTGATAGGATACACATCCCTAGTTATAACTACAGTCATATTACAGAGTACCACCTCTCATGGATCCAGAATGGGGTTTTTGTACTTTTGGCTGTTTCGTTTTCCATGTGGTTAGTCATCTATCCATGTGTTGTGTGTAAATCAGTCCCATACATCTCAAATGAGAAAGAGAGCATATTAACTGTGTGCATGAAACTGTTCTTGTGGAGCCATGCCTGAAAGCTCCTGTTGTTCTCAGCTTATTCAGACAGAGAAGAGAGGCTAATAATGTCCCAAACAGCCTAGCCCTCAGGGCAGGAGCACCGGTAACTGTTACAATGCAGATATGTCGCATGGCAGTGTTGAGAGCCGCACTTAATAATTGAAAATCCAGGAATTCTCTGCAGATTTAAAACTAAAATTGGTGTGTCATGGACAACGGGAATCTAGCTGTTACCTGACAGAGCAGCCTCGGGTCGCCATTCCATGCAAGCAACTGAGACCCAGAAGCCAACTTGATCTCTGAATGACACCTTTTCCAACTCAAAACCTCCAAACATGTTGGTGTCCTCTGCGCTTTGCTGTCCCTGCTCTTAAATTTTGCCCGTCTTTGCTCGCACGCCGGGAGGCGTATATAGCACAGGGGGGATTTAAAACTGATGGTGTCCAGAGGCTTCTAAATAATGGCGTGCTAGTTGGGGCAGATGTGATCAAGAGAAGCTTTCTGTGGACATGCCGGGGACAAGATCTCGGCCGCAGGAACAAAATCGCAGGATTGAGATTTCGCTGCCGAGCAGCTCAGCTCAAGCGCGTCCGATCGCTCGCTGGCATGACCGGGCGATGAGTAAGCCGGCCGTCAGTCAGCGGGTACGCAACAGGCAACACTCAACTTTCCGTTGGCGGATGGCCCCTCTTGCTTCCAGAAGGTTTTTGTTTGGGTCCTGCGGGCGTTTGATCAAGCCGCAGCCAGGGAATAACACGCCACGTGCAATGCAGTTTGAGTGGTGTAAGAGTTGTTCTGAAAGATGCGGGATTTCCTTGGTTTCTACTCCCTCCGTCCCGAATTACTCGTCGCAGAAATGGATGTATCTTTCTGGATGTATCTAGAAATCGTCGCAGAACGATTTCTAGATACATCCATTTCTGCGACGAGTAATTCGGGACAGAGGGAGTAAATCGTTCTTGAGATTTATGAGACTGAGTTTTGTGTAGTACGTGAGGTAATTGTTTCGATACAGATCGAAGTCATGTTCAGAACTTCAAATCAAATCTCTCGAAACAGGCTCTCGTTAAGCTTTATATATAAAGCACAAATGGCCGAACCGATACAAGGTGGTGAGGAGAACCCCTTACAAGCAAGTCATAAGATAAAAAATATGACCACCACCTAACATTATGTATTTTCTGCATATCTGCTCATGATCAGTGCAAGATTAGTGATAATTTGCTGATAAGAATCAATTTTTCAACGATTTGGCCTTCCCCAATCAGTTTTAAGAGCACTTGGGCCCCCGATAGATTTTTCTGGCTTCGTCGCTGACCGAGATGGCGGGGAGAAAAGCCACCAACCTGAAGCCGAGCATGAAAACAGGAGGCGCCACATCCGACAAGATGCTATCAAGACTACAGAACTGGAACTGAACCGCGCCGCCTAGGAACCACCGGACCTTGACATAACAAACACACCAAACTTTGAATCAAAGCGAGACTGTCAAAAACTCAACTACATTCCCTCGGAAAAAGAAGCACTCTCAGCTATCCGAGAGAATGTGGTTCTGTTTGGTTTCGATCAACATTACAACAGCATGCTATCAGGATTACTTTTTGGTGGCGGTATCAAAGTATTTGAGTAAAAGATGGAGCAGGCGTCGCTAGGGGCAACATTAAAAAAAAGTTAGGTTCCTCCCTCTTGTCGGCGCCAACGAAGGTCCGCCTCGTCTCCGGTTGTCCTAGGACCATGGAGGCGCAGTGGATCCTGCCAAGGGCCGACAGGAGGGCTCCGTTTTTAGTCGTTTTCTCAGTCTAGTTCGGGTTTGTGCCCCGAGACGAGACGGTGGAGGCTCCCTGAAGATGGAATAAAAGTCTTTCCCATCTAGCCCCTGTTTCAAAAAAGGTAAAACAAAAACAAACCCAAATAATAAGTGCCACACTGTGACGCCCCCGATTCAATCGTACACTAATCATGCACGCAAATGTGTACGATCAAGATCAGGGACTCACGGGAAGATATCACAACACAACTCTACAAATAAAATAAGTCATACAAGCATCATAATACAAGCCAGGGGCCTCGAGGGCTCGAATACAAGTGCTCGATCATAGACGAGTCAGCGGAAGCAACAATACCTGAGTACAGATATAAGTTAAACAAGTATGCCTTAAGAAGGCTAGCACAAACTGGGATACAGATCGAAAGAGGCGCAGGCCTCCTGCCTGGGATCCTCCTAACTACTCCTGGTCGTCGTCAGCGGGCTGCACGTAGTAGTAGGCACCTCCAGTGTAGTAGGAATCATCGTCGACGGTGGCGTCTGGCTCCAGGGCTCCAGCATCTGGTTGCGACAACCAGGTAGAAGGAAAAGGGGAAAAGAGGGAGAAAAGCAACCGTGAGTACTCACCCAAAGTACTCGCAAGCAAGGAGCTACACTACATATGCATGGGTATATGTGTAAAGGGCCATATCGGTGGACTGAACTGCAGAATGCCAGAATAAGAGGGGGATAGCTAATCCTGTCGAAGACTACGCTTCTGGCAGCCTCCGTCTTGCAGCATGTAGAAGAGAGTAGATTGAAGTCTCCCAAGTAGCATCTCCAAGTAGCATCTCCAGTAGCATCGCAGTAGCATAATCCTACCCGGCGATCCTCCCCTCGTCGCCCTGTGGAAAAGCGATCACCGGGTTGTCTGTGGAACTTGGAAGGGTGTGTTTTATTAAGTATCCGGTTCTAGTTGTCATAAGGTCAAGGTACAACTCCAAGTCGTCCTGTTACCGAAGATCACGGCTATTCGAATAGATTTACTTCCCTGCAGGGGTGCACCAACTTACCCAACACGCTCGATCCCATTTGGCCGGACACACTTTCCTGGGTCATGCCCGGCCTCGGAAGATCAACACGTCGCAGCCCCACCTAGACACAACAGAGAGGTCAGCACGCCGGTCTAAACCTAAGCGCACAGGGGTCTGGGCCCATCGCCCTTAGCACACCTGCACGTTGCGTGGGCGGCCGGAAGCAGAACTAGCCCCCTTAATACAAGAGCAGGCTTACGTTCCAATCCGGCGCGCGCCGCTCCGTCGCTGACGTCTGAAGTGCTTCGGCTGATACCACGACGTCGGGATACCCATAACTACTCCCACGTAGATGGTTAGTGCGTATAGGCTCGTAGCCAACTCAGATCAAATACCAAGATCTCGTTAAGCGTGTTAAGTATCCGCGAACGCCGAACAGGGCCAGGCCCACCTCTCACCCAGGTAGTCTCAACCTGCCCTGTCGCTCCGCCACAAAGTAACAGTCGGGGACCGTCGGGAACCCAGGCCCACCTCTACCGGGATGGAGCCACCTGTCCTTTCAGCCCCCATCTCCGAATAGTATCACAGGTAATGTAACAGTGTAAAGTATATAGTATATGCCCGTGATCACCTCCCGAAGTGATCACAACCCAGTAGTATAGCATGGCAGACGGACAAGAGTGTAGGGCCACTGATGGAACACTAGCATCCTATACTAAGCAGTAGGATAGCAGGTAAAGGTAACAACAGTAGTAGCAAGGACAGGCTATGCAGCAGTATAGGATTAACTGAAAGCAGTAACATGCTACACTACTCTAATGCAAGCAGTATGGAGAAGAGTAGGCGATATCTGGTGATCAAAGGGGGGGCTTGCCTGGTTGCTCTGGCAAGAGAGAGGGGTCGTCGGTGACGTAGTCGACCACAGGGGCATCAGCATTGGTCTCGGAGTCTACCGGAAAGGAGTAACGGAGGGGGAACACAATAAATAACGGAGCAATCAAATATAACACAAAGCAAGACGCGGCAATACGTTGTGCTAGGGGTGACCTAACATAGGGATGGACGATATCGGTGAAGGGGGAAACATCCGGGAAAATATCCCCGGTGTTTCGTGTTTTCGGGTAGAGGAGCCGGAGGGGGAAAGTTGCGAGTTTGATATGTTAGGGGTGCGTGGCGGATGAACGGACTGCGTATCCGGATTCGTCTCGTCGTTCTGAGCAACTTTCATGTTGAAAATATTTTAATCCGAGTTACGGATTAAAAGATATGATTTTCTAAAGATTTTATTAATTTCTGGAATTTGATTAATTATTTAATTAATTCGAAAAACAGATTAATGACATCAGCATGATGTCATGCTGACATCAGCAGTTAACAGAGTTGACTTGGTCAACCTGACATGTGGGTCCAGTGGGACCCACATGTCATTCTCTGTTTAGTTTAATTACAGATTAGTTAATTTAATTAGTGATTAGGTTAATCTAATCAGGATTAATTAACTTATTTAATTACTTAATTAATTAATTAATTAACATTTTAATTATTTTAATTATTATTTATTTATTCATTTACTATATATTTTTTTATTTTTTTTTCTTTTTAAAAAAAATACG
>NC_041383.1:614753907-614761173 GCF_002162155.2 Triticum dicoccoides
ATCGGGAGGGGGGAACGACGTGGGGGGGGAGTGCGGGGGCGAGTGGATAGGGTTCGGGTGGGGGTGAGAGGATAAGGGAGGAGTGGGGGTCGGCTGGGCCATGCGGGTGGGCCAGTTGGGCTGGCCTGGCTGTCAGCTGGGCCGGTTGGCCCAGTGGGGGTCCCTTTTCTTTTCTTTTGTTTTTACTTTTATTTATTTTACCTTTTCTGTTTTAGTTTTGTTTCCTATTATTTTAGTTTTATTAAAATACACACTTAGCATCTAATTTAGTATTTCAACTTAGTCCATAGTCACAAAAAGTCTAATCCTCAAATAAATTAGTTTGACATTTTATTAATTACAAAAGGTATTTAAATAATTGTTTTCACTATTGTTTTAATTGTTTTAGGGCCTTTAAACATTTTTATCAAAGTTTGGTTTCTCCACCATAATTACCTATGTATTATTTGGTTCACTCCGAACATTTAAATCTCAATATTTGAAAACTTTTATTGTTTGCTTGATTTTGAATTTGAAATTCGAACTAGGTTTCGAACTAACGCGAGTTTATCCATAGTAACCGAGGTGACGTGGCATCATTAGTGGGGATTACTGTAGCTTAATTACCCGGGCGTCACAATTCTCCTCCACTACAAGAAATCTCGTCCCGAGATTTAAGAGGGGAGTAAGGGGAAAGTTCTGGCTACGATATTCTAACGGATCTTCTCGAAGAAATTAATTCCTTTCGTTGATGTCTTCAATCCTTTATTCCGATGCATCATGATAAACTTGTCATCATTTCTTCGGGAACTCCATCGTACTTACGAAAAGATAAGGGGCAGCTCACTACGACATAATGCTTTTGAGGGAAACAATCTGGGGTTAACCCATGAATTAGTATAAGATTATCTCTCGAGTTGAACATATGAAATACCTCGAGAGTAAGGTACGAAGGTACCATAATAGGCTCCAAGCGGATAGATAGTTGCTCGAAGCCTGAACCAGAGTGAGAAAGGGGTTCAGAGTAGCGAGAGTAAGTATTGCATCTGATACCAGAATAGACCACTAGGACAGTGGCCCGTGGATTACATACGAGTCCACGCGCGAGGAATAACTTTGGGAATAGGGGGTGTACAGGACAGTCAGGTTTCGATCCTGTGGAACTGTGGGTTATGGGCCCACCATGTGGTTTTTTTTAATAGGAGCAGTGACATCTTTCACGGTCATGATAGCAAGGCATGTTAGAGAGTACCAAGTCAGTTATGTTGGCATCAACGTTGGTACCAAGGGCGAGGGACGAAGAGAACCACTTTCCTGCTCGTTGAACGAGGCGGACCAATAGGCAAGGTTCTCGTCCATCGATGGCTACCGGAATGTCATCAACAATAGTAACAAGGTCTTACTGACAGAATTTCACACCGAGGAGTTTACATAAGCAGTAGAATATTGCTGCTTAGATCATATAGATCACAAGAAAGGTTCAAACAACCAATGGAAAGTAAAATATGATTATCATATTAAACAGAACAATGGAAAGGAAAATGTGTCTAAACACATATTTCAGGGATATATCCTTCCCAAGGACAAGCAGAGCATGATATCCGCGGCAGGATATAATGTAGACAACTCTTTAGGTAAGGGGGGGAGGAATCTCATGATATTACCCATACAACGGTGTTAGGATAAATGATAAATAAAATTTAGCATCGTGCTTCAAATGTTCCTATTGAAAATCGGAGTACCATTGACATGCTTCGAGATAGCATTGACATGGTCTTCAGGTGAAGATCAGACTTTGGAAACACGAAGGATCCATCAGGAATAACTTGTAGAATAAGTCTTACAATTTCCTCCAGGAAGAATGGTTGTCCTTGCAAAAGAAATTATAACGATAGGTCCTCCACCCAGGGGGGGGGGTGCTAGGCATGACATCATGTTACCGGGTCATGTAGAGATCAATGTTACAACTCCTGGAGATATGTCCCAACCATCATATCTGACCGAGATTCAGATCCGGTTGGTGTCAGGATACCTCATACTTAGGATACCTGAGAAGAAAAGGTGCAACGCAAATTGACGAGATGACATTGTAAGATTCTCGGGGAAATGAACTATGAAGTGATTTCCGTTATCAAGAGTCCATCATTAACCCAAGGAGAGGACAAGGAGGTGTCTAGTGAACTCAACGGCAATTCACCGAGATTCCCAAAAGATGGATGTCCACAATTAAGTGAACAAGGAGATAACATTTGTCAGATCAAATGATATAAGGAAGTATGCTCGAGGAAAACATACACAATTAAACATTGGTTGAAAGGTGCGCCCGAAATATGGGTTGGGTTGCACGACCAATGTCAGAATGGTGATGCAATAATCAATAGCCTAAGAATGAACTTTCGACCATTAACTTCAAAGAGATAGGGTTGCTAGAAGGAAAGAATCCAAACAACACCGTTCACTTGTTGGAATTAACAAAGGGACCAAGAAAGAATGGTGATGGTGAGAAGTATTTCTATGTCAAGAATTCTCAAGAGGTGGAACAAATCTCAGAACATTCTTGACATAAAGGACGGTAATACTCTAAGGTAAAGAAGAACAATTGCTGGATAGCAAGGAAACCAAGGTACAACACAAATTGTGAACAAGTTTGTGTTGGGGGGGAGGCAAGAATGTTGCCGATGATAACTCAAATCATCGAGGGACAAGGATGGTATTTCTCATCATGAATTCAATTGATATCCTGGAAGAACTCATAAGGTTGATGAGGATCACGACACATTTGTCGACAGATTTCATGAAGAAGTAATCAATCAGCGACGACATCAAGTCAAAGGAATGATGAAGCCAAAAGTCATTGGAACCATGGGTACGACACAAACTCGAACTCAAGCTTGTTGTTTAAGGTGAAAGGGTATGACGAGGAAAATCGACGTAAGGTTAGTTCATCGTCGAAAATTGGTGCTCCGAGAATAAGGACCAGGTAGCACCGTTAGAATCGTCACGACAATGATATAGCCAAATAGGCTAGGAATGGCATGATCGGGTACAAACTCGTACTTATAGAAGCTTACTGAAGAGTTGTTGAACCGTAGAGCGGACTTGGTTCAGTTATCGGTGTCTTTGAGTGTTCAATAACTCCGAGCCCATGAAAAATTGTAATCGGTGAGTATGTAGTACTTGATGAAGAACTCATAAGAAATTATGCAGTTCCAAGATAATCTCGAGATACCAGGTGGTAATACTCGACGACAGATCAAACTAGAAGTTGAGCTGGGGTATTTCTCTATAGAAGACAAGTGCTTAAACTTGCACAGGACATGATATTTAAAGGAGAACATGGTCAGAACCACGATTGCAAAAAGGCCAGATCTCAGATATAAGATGAACTTATACCAAGGGAATAATTGATTTTAAAAGAAGCTTCGATGAGAAGATGTACATCATGTCCATGGGCATGAACGCAAAGTTCAAGGTCGACTCCCACTTCTCCAATGCACAACCTTTCATTCACTTCTCGCGCTCAATGAAGTTGTAGTTTTGAAATTTTATCTGGCAAAATACCAGAAGAGTACGACTCGTGAAAACTTTCGAGTTCACACCTATTAAGGAAGGCATAGGTTCAACCCATCGGGGCATCTTAGAATCATATACCAGAATCTTTAGAAGTAATTAACTCAAGCTCGAAGACAGAGCATGGTTAAGAAAGCAGAGGATACAATTTACCAAAGGCATTATGTATCAGAGGAAAGGCTCACAAGGTTATTGAATATGAAGGGCGTTGTCAGATAAAATCCAACAAAGGATCTGGTGGTCCACAAGGGATCTGACGTGAGCATCGGTACTCAACTAGAGGAAGAAGATTGCAAGGAGATCAGATTATAGAAACAACTGACTAACTCAATCGTCAAATGCAAAGGAATTATGATTTCCAAATCAAGGGATCAGAAGCAATGCTCTGAGTAGGGATGGATAAGTTGAATAGCCTTAGGGTACAATCAATGACAATTGGATTGGTCGAGAACCAATTCCAGTTAAAAGAATGGCAGCTTAGCCGGAGAAGTAATTTATAAGGATCAATGATGATTGCATGCATTCGCAAACATATTGAGTCAACATACTCAAAATGATAATGACAAGGAATGTCATTAAGACTACGAGACTTATGGGATTAACCATAATGCGAGCAAGCAAGAATTTCAAGAGCCAAAGGCTCCAGAGGATTTTCGGAAGATCGAATAGTATTTTGAAGACTTTTGTGAAACTCATGAACAACTGGGGATGAGCGGATACTTGACAAGTGCGGGGATTTATTTGAAGGGGTATTCATGTGGCAAAGAACTGCTAGGCAGTAGGCACGAAGTATTCTCGGAACAATAGAGAAAACTTCGGGTATCTTGTAATAACAAGAACATTGGGGAATGATCGTAAGAATGGCAAGTGTAAGTAGTTATCCATAAGGATTTATCCTTGGTCGGGAATAGCAAAAGTGATGGGCACAAAGTCTCGAGAGAATATCAAAGAGTATCTCCGAAATCTTCTGGTGCAGTCGGTGACCATCTGGACTGAAGGGGCTCTCCGGGAGAAAGTATTTTCGAGAACCTAAAGTTAGTTTTTAGTAAAAATCGTTTAACCCTAATAGAAGAGGGTTCAGAATCCCAGAGTAAAGGTCGAGGAATAAAAGATCCTAATACCTCCCGATGGCGACGTGGGCCCATGGGCCACACAGCCATGTTAGTAAAAGTTTTTCAACGACTAGACTCGACTTCGGCCAAGGAGTTGGAAAGGGGGATTCCTACAGGCAGTCGGCTCTGATACCAACTTGTGACGCCCCCGATTCAATCGTACACTAATCATGCACGCAAATGTGTACGATCAAGATCAGGGACTCACGGGAAGATATCACAACACAACTCTACAAATAAAATAAGTCATACAAGCATCATAATACAAGCCAGGGGCCTCGAGGGCTCGAATACAAGTGCTCGATCATAGACGAGTCAGCGGAAGCAACAATATCTGAGTACAGACATAAGTTAAACAAGTATGCCTTAAGAAGGCTAGCACAAACTGGGATACAGATCGAAAGAGGCGCAGGCCTCCTGCCTGGGATCCTCCTAACTACTCCTGGTCGTCGTCAGCGGGCTGCACGTAGTAGTAGGCACCTCCAGTGTAGTAGGAATCATCGTCGACGGTGGCGTCTGGCTCCAGGGCTCCAGCATCTGGTTGCGACAACCAGGTAGAAGGGAAAGGGGAAAAGAGGGAGAAAAGCAACCGTGAGTACTCATCCAAAGTACTCGCAAGCAAGGAGCTACACTACATATGCATGGGTATATGTGTAAAGGGCCATATCGGTGGACTGAACTGCAGAATGCCAGAATAAGAGGGGGATAGCTAATCCTGTCGAAGACTACGCTTCTGGCAGCCTTCGTCTTGCAGCATGTAGAAGAGAGTAGATTGAAGTCCCCCAAGTGGCATCTCCAAGTAGCATCTCCAAGTAGCATCTCCAATAGCATCGCAGTAGCATAATCCTACCCGGCGATCCTCCCCTCGTCGCCCTGTGGAAAAGCGATCACCGGGTTGTCTGTGGAACTTGGAAGGGTGTGTTTTATTAAGTATCCGGTTCTAGTTGTCATAAGGTCAAGGTACAACTCCAAGTCATCCTGTTACCGAAGATCACAGCTATTCGAATAGATTTACTTCCCTGCAGGGGTGCACCAACTTACCCAACACGCTCGATCCCATTTGGCCGGACACACTTTCCTGGGTCATGCCCGGCCTCGGAAGATCAACACGTCGCAGCCCCACCTAGACACAACAGAGAGGTCAGCACGCCGGTCTAAACCTAAGCGCACAGGGGTCTGGGCCCATCGCCCTTAGCACACCTGCACGTTGCGTGGGCGGCCGGAAGCAGAACTAGCCCCCTTAATACAAGAGCAGGCTTACGTTCCAATCCGGCGCGCGCCGCTCCGTCGCTGACGTCTGAAGTGCTTCAGCTGATACCACGACGTCGGGATACCCATAACTACTCCCATGTAGATGGTTAGTGCGTATAGGCTCGTAGCCAACTCAGATCAAATACCAAGATCTCGTTAAGCGTGTTAAGTATCCGTGAACGCCGAACAGGGCCAGGCCCACCTCACCCAGGTAGTCTCAACCTGCCCTGTCGCTCCGCCACAAAGTAACAGTCGGGGACCGTCGAGAACCCAGGCCCACCTCTACCGGGATGGAGCCACCTGTCCTTTCAGCCCCCATCTCCGAACAGTATCACAGGTAATGTAACAGTGTAAAGTATATAGTATATGCCCGTGATCACCTCCTGAAGTGATCACAGCCCAGTAGTATAGCATGGCAGACGGACAAGAGTGTAGGGCCACTGATGGAACACTAGCATCCTATACTAAGCAGTAGGATAGCAGGTAAAGGTAACAACAGTAGTAGCAAGGACAGGCTATGCAGCAGTATAGGATTAACTAAAAGCAGTAACATGCTACACTACTCTAATGCAAGCAGTATAGAGAAGAGTAGGCGATATCTGGTGATCAAAGGAGGGGGCTTGCCTGGTTGCTCTGGCAAGAGAGAGGGGTCGTCGGTGACGTAGTCGACCACAGGGGCATCAGCATCGGTCTCGGAGTCTACCGGAAAGGAGTAACGGAGGGGGAACACAATAAATAATGGAGCAATCAAATGTAACACAAAACAAGACGCGGCAATACGTTGTGCTAGGGGTGACCTAACGTAGGGATGGGCGATACCGGTGAAGGGGGAAACATCCGGGAAAATATCCCCGGTGTTTCGTGTTTTCGGGTAGAGGAGCCGGAGGGGGAAAGTTGCGAGTTTGATATGTTAGGGGTGCGTGGAGGATGAACGGACTGTGTATCCGGATTCGTCTCGTCGTTCTGAGCAACTTTCATGTTGAAAATATTTTAATCCGAGTTACGGATTAAAAGATATGATTTTCTAAAGATTTTATTAATTTCTGGAATTTGATTAATTATTTAATTAATTCAAAAAACAGATTAATGACATCAGCATGATGTCATGCTGACATCAGCAGTTAACAGAGTTGACTTGGTCAACCTGACATGTGGGTCCAGTGGGACCCACCTGTCATTCTCTGTTTAGTTTAATTACAGATTAGTTAATTTAATTAGTGATTAGGTTAATCTAATCAGGATTAATTAACTTATTTAATTACTTAATTAATTACTTAATTAACATTTTAATTATTATTTATTTATTCATTTAATATATATCTTTTTATTTTTTTTCTTTTTTTAAAAAAAAATA
>NC_041383.1:614762181-614841305 GCF_002162155.2 Triticum dicoccoides
CGGGCGGCGGCATCGGGGGCGAGCGGGGTGGGGCGAGTGGGGGTCTCGTCCCCGATCCGGATTGGATCGGGAGGGGGGAATGACGTGGGGGGGAGTGCGGGGGCGAGTGGATAGGGTTCGGGTGGGGGTGAGAGGATAAGGGAGGAGTGGGGGTCGGCTGGGCCGTGCGGGTGGGCCAGTTGGGCTGGCCTGGCTGTCAGCTGGGCCGGTTGGCCCAGTGGGGGTCCCTTTTCTTTTCTTTTGTTTTTACTTTTATTTATTTTACCTTTTCTGTTTTAGTTTTGTTTCCTATTATTTTAGTTTTATTAAAATACACACGTAGCATCTAATTTAGTATTTCAACTTAGTCCATAGTCACAAAAAGTCTAATCCTCAAATAAATTAGTTTGACATTTTATTAATTACAAAAGGTATTTAAATAATTGTTTTCACTATTGTTTTAATTGTTTTAGGGCCTTTAAACATTTTATCAAAGTTTGGTTTTTCCACCATAATTACCTATGTATTATTTGGTTCACTCCGAACATTTAAATCTTAATATTTGAAAATTTTTATTGTTTGCTCGATTTTGAATTTGAAATTCGAACTAGGTTCCGAACTAAGCGAGTTTATCCATAGTAACCGAGGTGATGTGGCATCATTAGTAGGATTACTGTAGCTTAATTACCCGGGCGTCACACACACGTGTAGCACGAAGCAACAAGGTCCAAACGGCCTCATTATCATCTATTTTGCCACATGAAAAAGATGACATCAGCGGAATCATTTTAGTATTTCAGACTTAAAAATGTTCTAACTCTTAAATAAAAAGTCTGATTAAAAATCCATTTTATCATTAAATCCGTCTCGACGAGATCTTCAAAACTAGATCCCATATTGATATGTTCCGACGACTTTTTTTTGGCCAAAAGTTGTCGTGATATTAAACTGACGTTGCCATAGTGTTTACACTAAAGTTGTCATGATATGTTTCATCTATTTTTTTTCTTCTAGATTGGAAGCTATCATTGTATTTCAACTACTTTTCACGGCAAACTTTATTAGTTGATCATGGCTATTTTTAGTAATTAAACACGACAATTTTACTACATGGAATAAGGCAATTTTTAGTAATTCACCATGGTAAGTTTAATTTATAGATCATGACAATTTTAGTGTTTTGACCATGAGAATTGTTTTTTGTACGAACCATGGCAAATTTTAGTGCATATATCATGCAAAATTTAAGTAATTCACCATGCAATTTTAGTTTCTAGTTCATGGCAAATTTGAGTGTTGACCATTATATTTTAAAAGTAATTGACGATGAATTTCTTTTTAATTATGAACCATGTCAAAATTATTTAATGGATCATGGCAAATTTTAGTAATTCATCAAGGCATGTTTAGTTTCTTAACTCCCTTTTTTGTAACACGTCAAAATTTACTTTAAACATAGAAAAAAAATAGTTGAGACATATCATGGCAACTTTATTATAAATACTATGGAATTTATGTGCAATAGACATGACAAATTTTGACCAAAAAAATATCGTCAAAACATATCAATATGGGGTCTAGTTTTGAAGTCCTCGTCGCAACGGATTTAATGACGAAAAAGAAATTGCAATCACATTTTTCTTTTAAGAGACAAAACATTTTAAAGTTTGAAAAACCCAAAAGTTTCCGTTGACATCATTTGTTTTTGTCCATATTTGCATACATGTAGACGAAACAAAAAGGCTTATGTGTCACAATGGGTAACTAAAAGGGCGCTTGGCCCGACCTCATTTAGCCCACATGTGTGGCACTTATCAGTTTCCAAAATAAAAACAAGTATAACATCGGGGAATTCCCTATTCACCGCTCTCTGGGGCAAACAGGCGCGGTTTCGCACAGGGCGATCAGGCGATCGTTAGGTTTTGGGCCGGCCCCTTTGCACGTTTTCAGCGTTCCAGTTTTGGGAAACTTCTGAAGGTTCCGAACCGGTTTTTTTACAGTTTTGGGAACCTTCTAGAAGGTGACCTGAACCGGATTTCTTTCTTTTCTGTTTTTTTTCTATTTCCTTTTTCCTTTTCTCTCCTTGTTTCCTTTTTCTGTTTATCTTCTTTACTTATTTCAATCTTAATTCTTTTTTCTCCGATTTTCTTTTCTTTTCATTTTCATTTTTCTTTCTCAGTTTTCTTTTTCTTTTTCAAAAAATTTTTGCATTTTACAAAAAAAAATTATTTTTACAAAAATGTTCCTGTTTTCAAAATTTGTTCACGACTTGCAAAATTTGTTCGCTTTGTTTAAAAAATGTTCATAATTTCATGAAATGTTCCATTTCCAAATATTTGTTCAAAGATTCAAAAAATGTTCATGGTTTAAAATTTTGTTCAGAATTTCATAATTTGTTCGCAACTTCAAAAAAGTTTCATGTTTTTCAAAAACATTTTCTGCAGTTGCAAAAAAAAATTGTTCGCATAGGCAAAAAAAAATTCTTGTCTATGAAAATGTTCAGAAAATTCAAAAGATGTATGCACTTTTTCAAAATATAGACCATTTTTCTGAACTTTGGAACAAATTTTAGGTTTGAGAACATTTTTTTGGAATGTTTCAAAAATTGTTTACATTTCAAAAATTATTTGCATTTTCAAAAAATGATCGTTTTTCAAATTTTTTTTGGTACGTTTTTCGTTTAAAAAATCACATATTTATTTTTTTTCATCTTTCTAAAAAAAGGTTCCCGTTTTAGAACAAATCACAAATTAAAAAATGTTCCCATTCTCAAAATTTGTGCACAAATTAAAAAATGCTCATCTTTTTTGAAAAGTGTTCACAAATTCAAAAAAAATCACATTTTGTCAAAACTTGTTCATGATTGTGATTTTTTTTGGAATTTAAGAAAATGTTCATATTTTTTCAGGATTTGTTCACAAATTCAAAATATGTTCCTGTTTTTAGTTTTTTTCAACAATTAAAAGTATTGTTCACTTTTTCAAAAAACTTTTCTTTTTTTATCAAAACTAATCGTAATTTTAAAAAATGTTCCTGTTTTACAATATTTGTCCAAAACTTCAAAATTGTTCCTTTTCTAAAATTTATTTACTGATCTAAAAAATGCTAAAAAAATTGAAACTCATGTGTGTTCGTAGAAAACGTTCTTACATTTAAAAATATATCAGAAATTACAAGAAAAGGTTGAAAAAAGAAAAAATAACCGGATCGGGTGATGTGACTAGTTCTATAGTACTCGCATTGCCATATTACCACAACCATCAATCAGGTGCAGTGGTTAGGTACATAGTTCTACAAGAGCGCGATCATGAGATCGATTCCTTGCTGAAGCTTTGCGTTTTCTTTCGTTTTTACACCGCTCGTTGCCTGTGTGGGCCGGCCCAGTCGCGGGGCGCCCTGTGCGAAGCCCCGACCGGTTGCAGCAGTAAGCGGCACATAGGTGCTCCCTGACGGCATCTCCTATTTTGCGCTTATGCGCCGGTTCACCAACGGGCGCCCGCAGGCGTTTCTTATCGGGCCAGCCCGTTCTGTTGCTTTTTCCTGCTTTTAAAACGCAGGAAATGAGTGCCGACGGGGATTCGAACACGCGCCCTACCTGTTGCAACCGGACACCTATAACCACCAAGGCACGCACTCGTGAGTGCATGGTTGGCTCGTTTTTCTCCTTATTTACTTGCTTCCACATTTTTTTTATTCTTATTCTTTTCCTTTTTTTTCATCTTTTATTGTTTTCTTTAGTGCGCGGTTTTTTATAAATTCGCTGAACTTTTTTCAGAATCGATGAACTTATTTTCAAATTCGATGAACTTCTTTGAAATTCGATGAACTTTTTTCAAATTCGATGTAATTTTTTTCCAAATCAGTGAACTTTTCCCAAAATCCATGAACATTTTTCAAAATCGATGAACTTTCTCCAAATTTCATGAAATTTTTTCAAATTAGATGTATTTTTTTTCCGAATTGGTGAACTTTTTCCAAAATCCATGAACTTTTTTGAAAATCGATGAATTTTTTTCATATTCGATGAATTTTTTTCCAAATCGGTGAACCTTTTCCAAAATCCAGGAACTTTTTTCATATTCGATGAACTTTTTTTCAAATTCGATGAACTTTTTCTGAAAACGGTGAACTTTTTTCAATGTGATGAACTTTTTTAAAATATTTGATGAAATTGTATTCAAATTCATGAACTTTTTTCTCAAATCTGTGAAGTTTATTCATTTTTCTTGAACTTTTTTTGTTTCATGTGTACTTTTTCAAATCTGTGAACTTTTTTCAAATTCATCATTTTTTCTTAAATTAGTGACCCTTTTGAAATTTCGTAAACAAATTTCATTATTCGTGAACTTTAATGAATACGTGAGCCTTTTCTATTTTGAAAAAAATCGCAAACTTTTTATTGTTCTATGAACTTTCATGTGGTGGAACCACGCAGCCCATATTGTCTTAATTATTGTCGAGGCACTAGCGGACACAAGTGCTAGGAAGTTCTACTGGTTAGCCAAGCACGTATAGAAAGCAAAGGCGTGCGTTTGAATCCTGGTGCTGCATCCTTTTTTAGGATTTTTTGTCCACTGTTGTTACGCCTTCGTGGGCCGGCCCAGCAAGGCGCTGCTGAAAGCGCTAGTTGGTTAGTTGGTGCTGAAGGTGCGGAGTAGGAGCTCCCCTCCCTGACATCGGTGGGGAATCGTATTCTGCGCGTAGGTTGCTAAGAAGAGACCTAAGCACGTACCCCCTCGTGTGTGTGGTCGTCTTCTGGGCCGGCCCATTTTGGGTTCTTCACCATACCCATTTTGGGAAGGTTCAACCTTCCTTAAACATGTTTTTCCTTTTTATATTGTTTTTTATTCTGGTTTTCCTTTTTGTTATTTTCATTTTTTTACTTTTTTTCTTATCATTATCATGTTGCAAACATCTTTTATTTGTGACTTTTTGTTGAAATCATGATCATTTTTTGAATTCATGAACATGTTTTTTAAATCATGAACAAAATTTAGATTAGCGAATATTTTTTTTCAATTCATGAACATTTTCAAAATGCAAAACATTTTTTCGAAAGTGTGCATATTTGTTCTTTTCTGCGAACATGCTTTTTGAAATTGTGAACAATTATTATGAAACCCAAATTGATGAACATTTTTTGAGAATGCAAACATGTTATTTATCATTTTGTGCTCTTTTTTCAGAAACTTTTCTGAACATTTTTCTGAAAATTGTGAACATTTTGTTTCAACAGACGACATTTTTTAAATTTGCGAACATTTTTATTTTTTGAATAAGCAAACATTTTTCTGAAGCTTGTGAATATTCTTTTCAATCTGTGATCATTTTTTAATTGACAGACATTTTTTCAATTCAAAAACATTTTCAATATTATTTAAAAGACTCATGAAAAATTTCTGAATTCGCAAAAAATCAAATTCAGTAATATATTTTCAATACACGATCATTTATCAAAATCATAAACATTTACTAAATCCACAAACATTTTATGATTTCAAGAACGTTTTTCAAGATTCATATTGATTTTAAATCCCAAATAATTTTGAAGATGTAAAAGTAAAAACAGGTAAAAGAAACAAAATGCAAAAAAAATATTGGTGGGGAGTCCCACCCTGCTCATGGGCGGGCTCAATCGGGGGCGCTCATGAGTGGAGTTTATGTGCGCTAGCTCGTTCGCTAAGGTGTCACTCACGGTATAAGAGGTCCTCTTTGGCAAAAAAAATGTACTCCTTCTGTTTACTTTTATAAGACCTTGAATACATTTCAAACAATGTGCAAAACAACCTATTTTGAGTTGTCTGAAACGACTTACAAATATGAACGGAGGAAGTATAAGAGGTCCCGACATTGGCATGACATCAACAATGATCACTAACGTCCCTATTGGACGGCCCAACACTGTTATGTAATCGCGCAAGGTCCAATATAATGCATTTTGCGTAAAAATAAGCGACCGCGCGAGCGAACAGGCCGGCCTTTTAAGCCCATTCATTTGCATATGTTTCACGGCTTTTTCAATATTTACTGTAGAAACTTGGCGAGACTGCGACGGCTCGAAGTACCTTATCCGATAATGTACTAGATGGTTTATTCAGTCTTTTTTAAGTAATATTTATAAAACATGAACATTTTTTATTAAATGTATTTTTTCATTTGCAACCATTTTAAAAAGATCTGAACTTCTCTTGAAATTCACAAATAATATTTAAAAATTCAAAATATTTGAAATACGCTAAATAGTTTCTAGAATTATTTTTGTAATACTCGTTTTTCTGTACTTCACGAACATTTTTCCTAAAGACAAAAGTTTTTCCTAAAACTGGTTAGACTGGCTAGGAAAATGTTCCTTAAATCGGATTCAGGGAACTGCTAAATGGCTTGGCACATTTGTCTCTCGCTCACATGATTGATATGCGAAGCCTCAACAGTGTAACGTATAATGCAGGAAATCACTAACCAAAGAGAGGACTCCTTTTAAAGATTACGCCCACCTTGCCAGGTTGCGATAAGTGACGCGCTGCATGTGCGCCACTTGTCGCAACCCGGGAGTTTTCCGTTTTTTGTAGATTCGTTTATTCAAAACGATTTATTTCTTAACCCGTGCATTCAAATCTCAAACCGTTGGATCCCTCGCGAGGAGATGTTCGGAATTAGATCTTATGTTGATAGGTTTTGACAAACTTTTTTTCACGAAAAAAAACAAGGAGCACTTTTTTTTCTCTTTTCGAGAGGCATGGCCGCGCCTCTCATGGAATGAAAAAAAGAAAACATGTTTTCTCACTTTTTCGAAAGGCACGACCGTACCTGTCGCGGAAGCATATCTGTGCCTTCACGAGAAGTAATTCCAGCCTTTTGCGGAAGCAAATCCGTGACTCCACGGGAAGTAAATCCGTGCCTCTCACGGAAGAGAAAAACGTGTTTTTTCAGAAAAAACATCGGAAAAAGTGATGCAAATCCTAAGAAAAACTGGGGGATAACAGAAAAGCCGAAAAAAGAATTTATAAAAGCCAAAACCGCATATAGAAAATAGAAGGACCTGACTACATAGCGCCACTGCGCTCATTAGATGTTTCAAGCGCACCCTTCCTCCCTCGCCGAACCGAACGCCCCAGCACGACTCCGCGCACCCGCCATGCATCCATCAATTAGGCAGCCACATGTGCATGGCGAAATGGCTGTGCGTTAATGCCTAGCACGCACGTGTGCTGGCTTGCTGCTTTCCGTTTTGCTACATCTTCTTACACGTGTCGGCTAAATTTCGTGTTTTGACCCTTTTTCGTAACTTATTCGAAATATGACCCTGGTTCGTAAAAAATTTGAGATCTGACCCTTTTCTTACCGCCAAGGCCCCTGGCGGTAGGGTATAACAGCCTACCGCCAAGGCCCCTGGCGGTAAGGTATAACAACCTACCGCCAAGGCCTCTGGCGGTAGGGTTGTTTTTTTTTCTAAGTATGGAACACAGTGCACGCTAGCACCTATCGTCGGACACCTTGGCGGTAGGGTTGTACAGCCTACCGCCAGCCTGTTTGGCGGTAGGGGTCTTCCTTACCGTCAGGGGCCTTGGCGGTAGGCTGTTATACCCTACCGTCAAGGGCTTTGGCGGTAAGAAAGGGTCAGATCCCGAAATTTTTACGAACCGGGGTCAGATCTCGAATAAGTTTCAGAAAAGGGTCAAAACACGAAATTTAGCCACACATGTCTACTCCTCGTGCTGCCTAGCTCGCTGTGTTGCGGCTCGTCATCAATCCCTCGCTGACCGAGCTGTCTGCATGCTGCCTAGCATACAATGCCGAGCGCCACCTCGCGCGGCCGATGCGTCTGTATGCTGCCTAGCATACATCTTGTTGGCACCCTTGGCCGCGAGCCGGGTAGACCGATATGACGACCCCGATGCCAGACTACGTCCGTCGTCTCTCTCTCTTTTGAGGCGTGTGCTGGATCATATCCCTCATGCCCTCCTCTATGATGATCACTATGACGTCCGATCCATGCCTCTTGCGACGACAACCACAATGAAGCGGATCCACCCTCCCTTCCCCTGAACCAAGGCATCACTCCATTGTGTACCTCGTCATAGTGTGGCCCTCATCTATGTTCTTCAAAAATAGATCCCGTATGAGTAGGTTTCGACGAATTTTTTCTTCCGAGCAACTTTGTGTGCTACAGAGACAACTTTAGTGCTATAGAAAAGCAACTTCTTTGCCCCCTAGCATTACTACCAATGAGTAGAGGATCCTTCTAAGTTGGTTACCATGACTATCAATTGACTAGTTTCACCTCTAAGTCACCTACCATAGGGACAACTCCAACGCGGATCATGAAATCGACCCAAATGTCAGGATTGGCCTCTCTAGACATCTTTAACTATCCAATGACGGTCGCCCAATTTGTTTGAACAAGTTCGTAGATCTGAAATCCTCCAAACCGAACGACGAGGGGGAGTTCTCAAGACCCCTCAGTGTCCGTTGCTCCCTCCGACATCAAGCCAGATCCCATCTCCTCAGAAGACAAGAAGAGCAGAATCTGCCCCTCCTAGCCGAGGCTGCCCCGATGGATAAAGAGTCTATGCTACACATGGAGATGCTAACCCAGCTGTCAATCTTTGATCCTGGTCTGACGATGCCCTCTTTGCCACTTCCGAGCAAACACGACGTCCAAAATTGGATGCCACGTAAAGGAGGAGACGTCATCACCATCGTGCCAACCATTTCTGTTGTAACAAGGAGGTGGCAACAACAATTTTGAATATTGATAATCGCAGCCACATATAGAAAATAATAAGTTCGCCCAACAGAGCCTGTTGGGGGTAGAAAAGGAAAACAACTATGTGATTTATATGCACTGGAGTTGTACTTAAAAGGCCAGCAACTTTTGGGGTGTTTTTGTGCCACTCCAGTGTATTCACCAGACAACTCGTGTGTAGTCCCAGTCTGACTTGACATCTAGATAAAGCGGCCACGTATAGAAAAGACTAAGTTCACCCAACATAGCCTATCGGGGGTAAAAAAAGGACAACACCTTTGTGATTGATATGCACTAGAGTTGCACAATAAAAAGTCAACAACTTTTTATGGTATTTTTGTGTAATTCCAGTGCATTTATCAGACAACTCGTGTGTAGTCCAAGCCTGACATGGTATCTATATAAAGCAACCACATATAGAAAAGACTAAGTTCAACCAACATGGCCCATTGGGAGTAAAAAAGGACAACAACTTTATGATTGATATGCACTGGAGTTGCACAGTAAGAAGTCACAACCTTTTGGGTATTTGTGCAACTTCAATGCATTATCGGGTAACTCATGTGTAGCCCCAGCCCTACTTGGTATCTAAATAAAGTAGCCACATATAGAAAAGACCAAGTGCACCAAAATGAGCCTATTGTGGGTAAAAAGGACAACAAGTCTGTGATTGATATGCACTAAAGTTGCACATATTAGCAACTTTTGGGATGTTTTTGTGCAACTCTAGTGCATTAATCGGGCAACTCATAGTGTGTTTTCATCAAGCAAAAAAGTTGGCATACAAAACCGAATAATATTGGACCAAGAAAACACACAAAATCGTGTATGTATGCACAGAAATATGTAGTTGAAAGACAAAAACAAGTTCTAAAATGTATTAGTACTAACTTAGTTCAAAAAAGCGGTGGACTCACTAAAAGAAGAATGATAAAGCAAATTTGCACTTGGGTTGTGCAACTTCCGTGCACATCTTAGGCAACCAGAGGGAAAACATTTGATATTGGCTCGTCCACATCAAGTGAATCTAGATTAGGGAAGTCGGGGTGGGTTGGTCTTGTCATGTAGCGTGTGTGCCACGAATGACCAAATCGGAGATGGCTTGGTCTTGTCGCGTAGCGTGTGTGACACCAATGGTCGAATCAGGGGAGAGGGAGTTGCCTCTCGTAGAAGGAAAGTTGCTTATGAAAAGTGATTTTCAAAGTTGCTCATTGTTGCTAATAAGTTCCTATCATTGCTAACTAGTTACTTTTAAATGGAGTGAAGTTGCCTACCTTATTTGTTTTTCTAACTTTAATCCTAATTTGGTCCACATATTATACTATAGGCAACTTCAAAACCATGGTAGAAATATGAGAAAATATTTACCTACTTTTACAAAATGATACGTCATTATAGGACCGTGTATGCTCCTTCAAAATGAAAATTGCCTCCTTAAGTGCTAAACTTGCCTCCATGTAATGTCAAAAGAATGTGATCAAACTTTGTCCACACAAGGTTAGGAACTATTTTGGTTCTAAAAAAATACGAGGAAAATAAAGAAACTGTCCATGTCCTACTCCCTCCGTCCGAAAATAATTGTTGGGGAAATTGATAAAAATGGATGTATCTAGAACTAAAATACGTCTAGATACATCCATTTCTTCGACGAGTATTTTCGAATGGAGGGAGTATTATTTAAAAAGGAGCAACTTCCTCCCTGTTTTGCTGCTGCGGGTGATCTTGATGATGTCTTTTAGCGAGCAACTATGTGGAGTTTTTTGAACAACTCTACTGTTTTCCTCGGGCAACTAGGTAGTAGTATTGTTGGGGAACGTAGTAGAAATTCAAAATTTTCCTACGAGTCACCAAGATCTATCTATGTAGAGACTAGCAACAAGGGGAAGGAGAGTGCATCTACATACCCTTGTAGATTGCTAAGCGGAAGCGTTCAAGAGAACGGGGTTGAAGGAGTCGTACTCGTCGTGATCCAAATCACCAGAGATCCTAGTGCCGAACGGACGACACCTCCGCGTTCAACACACGTACAGCCCGGTGACGTCTCCCATGCCTTGATCCAGCAAGGAGAGAGGGAGAGGTTGAGGAAGACTCCGTCCAGCAGCAGCACAATGGCGTGGTTGTGATGGAGGAGCGTGGCAATCCTGCAGGGCTTCGCCAAGCACCGCGAGAGAGGAGAAGGGAGAGAGGTAGGGCTGCGCCTGGGAGAGGTGAAACTCATCTGTTGACAGCCCCAAAACCCCTCAAGTATATATAGGGGGAGAGGAGGGGTTGCGCCTCCACCTAGGGTTCCACCCTAGGGGCGGCGGCCAGCCCAGATCCCATCTGAGGGGGCGGCCAAGGGGGGGGGGGAGAGGGGAAACTTGCCCTCCGAGTTAGGTGGGTGCGCCCCCTCCCCCAACCCTAGGCGCCTTGGGCCCTTGTGGGGGGGCGCACCAGCCCACCTGGGGCTGGTCCCCTCCCACACTTGGCCCATGCAGCCCTCCGGGGCCAGTGGCCCCACTTGGTGGACCCCCGGGACCCTCCTGGTGGTCCCGGTACGTTACCGAAAAAACCCGAAACTTTTTCGGTGACCAAAACAGGACTTCCCATATATAAATCTTTACCTCCGGACCATTCCGGAACTCCTCGTGACGTCCGGGATCTCATCCGGGACTCCGAACAACATTCGGTAACCACATACAAACTTCCTTTATAACCCTAGCGTCATCGAACCTTAAGTGTGTAGACCCTATGGGTTCGGGAACCATGCAGACATGACCGAGACGTTCTCCGGTCAATAACCAACAGCGGGATCTGGATACCCATGTTGGCTCCCACATGTTCCACGATGATCTCATCGGATGAACCACGATGTCGAGGATTCGATCAATCCCGTATACAATTCCCTTTGTCCAGCGATATTGTACTTGCCCGAGATTCGATCATCGGTATACCGATACCTTGTTCAATCTCGTTACCGGCAAGTCTCTTTACTTGTTCCGTAACACATCATCCCGTGATCAACCCCTTGGTCACATTGTGCACATTATGATGATGTTCTACCGAGTGGGCCCAGAGATACCTCTCCGTTTACACGGAGTGACAAATCCCAGTCTCGATTCGTGCCAACCCAACAGACACTTTCGGAGATACCTGTAGTGCACCTTTATAGCCATCCAGTTAAGTTTTGACGTTTGGTACACCCAAAGCATTCCTATGGTATCCGGGAGTTGCACAATCTCATGGTCTAAGGAAAAGATAGTTGACATTAGAAAAGCTTTAGCATACGAACTACGATCTTTGTGCTAGGCTTAGGATTGGGTCTTGTCCATCACATCATTCTCCTAATGATGTGATCCCGTTATGAACGACATCCAATGTCCATGGTCAGGAAACTGTAACCATCTATTGATCAACGAGCTAGTCAACTAGAGGCTTACTAGGGACATGGTGTTGTCTATGTACCCACACATGTATCTGAGTTTCCTGTCAATACAATTATAGCATGGATAATAAACGATTATCATGAACAAGGAAATATAATAATAACTAATTTATTATTGCCTCTAGGGCATATTTCCAACAAGTATAGCAGAAAATACACATGGTAAAGGCGACCCAACGCAACAACCTCGCCCCCTAGTTTTGCGGGTGCCTGTGATCCTGATGAGATGTGATTAGCGGGCAACTCCGTGTAGTTTCCTGAACAACTCCATTGTTTTCCTTGGGCAACTAGGCAGTAGCAAAGGAGAACACACACACACACACACACACACACACACACACACACACACGGTCATGTGCCTCATATCTTCAGCTAGGAAACCTTACCGGTTCCAACCCCTCCCATCTACGGCCGCACCAAGGGATCCCACCTGAGGTGATGAAAATCCCGACTCCACCTCCATGAGACAAACTTAATTGCGGGTATCTAAAACTTTAGATAGTTACCAAATGATGGTCTTGGTAATGTTTCTATTCATGAGGACGAGGGAACTGGATATATGGTTTTAGACAAACTATATGGTTGATTGCGGGCAACTTATTACATGGTTTTAGGCAATTGTATGGTTGTTTGTGGTCAACTACGGCACCTAAAAAATGGATAAGAACATACATATGTTCATTTTTGGAGGGTTCACAAATAAATTTAATCACCTAAAAACACTTCACGGTTTTAGTTACGTCCCCATGACCAACTCCACCCTACTCCCCCTCTTTGATCATTTGCCAAGTATTTACGATCATACCAAGGGATCTCACACCGAGGAGAAAAATTCTTGAAGCATCTCTATGAAACATACTTGAAAAGTATCTACCATTACATACTAGCCAAATTATGGTCTTGGTAATGTTTCTGTTCATGAGACTTGGGCATTGGATACATGGTTTTAGACGACGGTATGGTTGATTGTGGGCAACTGGATACATGCACTACAAAAAGAAGGCACATCTGTAACATTTTGGGCCGCACGAAAAAAATATGTCATACTTATGACACTTCTATGATGATAATTGTGACAAAACCCGGTATCATCATAGATGTGGTGGGCTCCTACTTCTATGACAAAAAATCATAACAGGAAATGGGCCTTTTGTCCTGGGCGGGCCGGAGACGCAGCCGCATGATATTCTTTGGGCCGCCCATGATGGAAAAAACCGTGGTAGAAGCGAGGGCGAGGAAAATTTCGGGGAGTTCCCAGTTATGGTGAGTGCTCGAGGGCCGAGCGAAGCGCATTCTTTTCTCTCATACATGTACGCACATGTGTGTGAGGCATTAGGCTCTAACTGAACCCGAGCGAGGCATTGGGCTCTAACTGAACCCGAGCGATTGCACTAGTGAAAGTGCATTATATGGACTAGAGGGGGGTGAATAGGCGATTTTTATGAATTTTTCACTGAGGAATTTGCTGGTGAGGAAATTCCTTAGCGAAGAACTACTTGCAGCGGAATAAGTACTCAAAAGTAAGCATGGTAGAACACAAGCATAGTCATCATGATGAAATAAAGACAAGTACAGAGTACAGAAAGCGTAAGCACATGAAAACACAAGATGAAGACGAACAGACTGAAGAAATTAAACTGAGGAAATTGAGAAAGTCTTCAGTCAAAGTCTTCAAACAGATATGAACAAACACCCAACAACAGAACTGAGGAAATGAAAGAGTTGAGGAAATAGAACCAGTAAGCTTGGTGAAGACAAAGATTTGGTAGACTAGTTCCAACTGCTGTCTCAGTTGTACATCTGGTTGGAGCGACTGAGTATTTAAACTCAAGGACACACAGTCCCGGACACACAGTCCTCACCGTATTCTCCTTGAGCTAAAGTCACACAGACCTCGCCCAATCACTCGTGGTAAGTCTTCAGGTGACTTCCAAACCTTCACAGACTAGGTCACTCGGCGATCAACAATTCCTATTGGATGCTCTAGACCTTGACGCCTAACCGTCTGGAAGAAGCACAATCTTCAAAGGTAACAAGCGTCGGATCCATGCAGGATCAATCTCTTCAGTGATGCTCAATCACTTTGGGTTTGAAGGTGTTTGGGTTTGGGTTTTCCTCACTTGATGATTTTTGCTCAAAGTCCTCGGAGGATGGGATGCTCTCAAATGACAAGTGTCAGTTTCTCTCGGAGCAGCCAACCAGCTAGTGGTTATAGGGGGCGTCTATTTATAGCCTAGGGAGTAGCCCGACATGATAATACATAAATGCCCTTCAATGATATGACCGTTAGGTGGGTAGATATTTTGGGACAGCTGGCGCGTAGCACAGCAACGGTCGGAATTTTGACTCTCAAATTCCTCAGGGCTATCATGTTCCTCACTGTGTAGGCAATCCGCACTAGCGAATTCCTAACTCCCCAGTCAGAACAAATTCCTCAGCAACCAGAAGAACTTCGTCTTTGTTACTGAAGAAATTGACTGAACTGTATGAGATTTCCAATGGCTTCACTCGAAGGGATTGGTAGGTGTAGGATTTTGAGTTGAGCATCACATGGAAATTTTTCCTTAGTATTTCCTCGACCCCCTTTAATAGTACGGTGTTTCCTGTGACTCAATAAAGAGAAAATGAAACTACGAAAGCAAAAGTCTTCACGCTTCATGTTCCTCAAATGATTGCCAAGTCTTCAAGGTCACACCAATTTCTTCACTTTCAAAGTCTTCAGAAAGTCTTCAGAAATCCAAAGTCTTCAGTTGAAGAACTTCTTTTTTAGGGGTCGACTTTCTTTGTAAATATCAAACTCCTCATAGACTTATAGACCTGTGTACACTCACAAACGCATCAGTCCCTTAACCTATAAGTCTTCAATACACCAAAATCACTAAGGGGCACTAGATGCACTTACAATCTCCCCCTTTTTGGTGATTGATGACAATATAGGTTAAGTTTTCAACGGGGATAAACATATGAAGTGTAAATACTGATATTGAGGAATTTGATTGCAAGATATAGAAGAACTCCCCCTGAAGATGTGCATAGTGAGGAATTTGCTTTTGAAGCAATGCACACTTGAAGAGTATAATCATGGAGATCTCCCCCTATATCTTGTAATTCATACACGCATTTGACATATAATATGAAGAATTTGAAATGCATGATGAAGTATGGTGACTGATGTAATTCAGCATGCGTGCATTAACATTAATGAGGAATAAGCATGCAGAAGAACACAACAAAAGTATCAGGCCACCATAGAGTTTAAGATTACAACTCGATCCAGCAAAGTCATCAGAAGAACGAGAGTTGTAGCTTGGAAAAAACGCCCATATAAGATAGACCCGCTTGAAGACTAACTCAAATTTCTCCCCCTTTGTCATCGAATGACCAAAAGGGTTGAAAATGAGGACTAACGCCCCTGAAGAATATCATGATGATGGAGGAGCCCAGCGATGTTGGGGTCTTGTGTCGATGTAGGGCCTGCCACAGTGTCTTCCAAGTCTTCATACTCGCCCGTGTCGCGTGATGAAGAATATGAACTGGCGACCAAGGGAGGAACCTTGACCTTCTTGAATCTCTTCGATGGAGGAGCAGACCAGTCAAAATCTTCCTTGAAACCCATTTGCTTCAGATCTTCTTCACCATAGAGATGTGACAGAATAGCCCAGGTGCGATCGTAGACTTCATGGAGGTAGTAATGGTTTTTCTTCACTTCATTATGTGTAGAGGTCATGTTGTGAAGAATAGAGCCAAACTGACGCTTAACCCATTTGTGGTTTCGATCCACCTTCTGGTGAAGACTAAGGAGCAGCTCGCGGTCAGTCATCACACGAGGAGCAGTGGCTTGAGGATTTTGCTTGGATGCATTTGCAGCAGAATCATGAGTGGCAGAGTCATCATTGGTGGAATAAGATGCAGCTTTGCGGAAATGACCATCCAATGGACGAATACCTTCATCGATGACAGCTGGTGCCTTGCCCTTTTCATCAGTTGAGGAATATGTCCTCTTGAGGACTTCAATAGGGGGCAAGTAGCTGCCATGGTTGAGTGTATCTGCTTTGTAGTTGAGTGAAGACCTTGTTCTGATGAATCTCATAATCCAAGGAGCATAAGGCTTCAGCTCAAACAGAGAAAGTGCAACATTTGCCAGAGTCCTCATGAAGAAATCATGATAATTGACAGGGATGCCATGCTTGATGTTGAATAGCATATTCTTCATGATGCCAACAATTTCCTCATCAGATGAGTCATGGCCTTTGATAGGACTCATAGTCTTTGATAGAATGCGGTAGACGGTTCTTGGTACATACATCAATTCCTTCACGAGGAATTTGGTCCTTGGGGCTTGACCAGGCTTCATGGGCTTCATGAGCACTTGCATGTAATGAGCAGTGAGTTCAGGTTCTTCGTACAGGCAACGAGCAGCTTCAGGTGGAGGACTGATTGGCAGGGCATGAAGTAATTCAGAGGCTGGTGCCTTGTAATGAGTGTTTTCGGTCATCCAGTCCAACACCCAAGTGTTGATATCATCAAAATCACCTATGATGTGCAGCGTTGCATAGAACTGAAGAATAAGCTCTTCATTCCAATCAACTATGTCAGTGCAAAAGTTGAGCAGCCCTGCATCGTGAATCACATTGAGGACTGGAGAGAAGTAAGGCATTGATTCCATGTCCACGTGAGGAATATGCTGGTGGTCGAAGACTTTGTCTTTGTTGAAAAGCAGTGAAGAATAGAAATTGGCCTGGCTGGCAGTCCAGAAGCGCTTCCTTCAAAGACGAGCATTGTCATAAGGATTGAATTCAGTGAAGAAAACATGCTCGCCGAAGAAGTCATCAACCTTGAATTTTTGCTTCTTTGAGAAGGGATCCTTTGGCTTGGGCTGAGGAGTGTCAGTCAATTGCATTACCACCTCAGGAATCACAATCTCAGGATCCACAGACTGAGGAATTTCAGGCTCTTCTTCAGCTGCAGCCTGGGTCTTCAATTCTTCATTTACAAGTTCTTCAGCACTAGTGGCTGGAATTTCTTCATGGACAGATGGGGTTGCATGAGGTTCTTTAGTTCCCATTTGTACTTTAGTAGCAGCAGGGGATTGAGGAATTGCTTGAAGTGGAGTGAACATTGGAGAGTTGGGGTGTTGACTTTCCCCGAAGTCATCATTCAGCACAGGTGTGGTACAGCCAATGTCCACATCCTCATCTTCCATTCCTTTAACACTGGCCTCTTCAGCAGTAAACTGAGGCATATGCGAGGAGACAACTGGTGTTGAAGGGATTGTATCCACTTCAATTTCTTCATCCATCTGCTCTGACGAAGTAGCAGAAGGATTTTCTTCATCGGATTCGCTTGGAATCACATAATCTTCATCAAAAGGAACAAGGTCCTTTGATGGCATGAATGAGATAGGAACGACATCAATGGGATTTGCAAACGATCTTGTCAAAGGCTTCATCTTCTTTGGAGCTGAAGAATCTGTTGAAGTTCATGCCTTCCTTTTCTTCACAGCTGCATGCTCTGCAGCCTTGGTCTTCCTTGCATTTGATGCAGATGGAAGGATCGGAGTTGGTGTAGGCGCAAGAGGAGTAGAAGAATTTGGTTCAGTTTCTTCAGGCGCAGCTGGTGCAGTTGCCCTGACTTCTTCACTTTCTTCAGGCACACCACTAGTGGATGCCCTGGCAATTTCTTCAGCGGCTGGAATGCAGTCATCAGCCCTGGTACTTTCATTTTCTTCAGCAGCCTGATTTTCATCAGCGGTGCTGGCATGTTCTTCAGTAGGCTGAGCAGATGCTTCAGCCAAAGGGACTTCAATGTGCACAGAGGCAGCAACACTTGAAGTGAATGTCTTCGTCAGATTGATGAACCGGACCTTGGCGCCTTTCTAGTCAGCATAGTAGCGATTGAATTCATCACTTAGTTGCTTGATCTCAGCTTGCAAAGCAACGAGTTGATCAGGGGTAAGAGAGAGGACATTGTCCTTTAGGTAGCGCTTCTTCTTGTACTACGCTTTCTTCAGTCTTCTTCCTTCTTCAAATTTCCACTTTTCTTCTTCAATGAAGGCAGTCAAAACATGACTTTAACCAAGAGTGAGGTTCATCTCCGGCAAAGGCGTGTTTGGGTCCTTGTGCCATAGATCAATGAAGTCTAGGATCAACTTTGGATCCAATAACAGTGGCACATTGCTTCCTTTGGCTCTAGCTCCCTGGCCTGCCTGTCTCTGATGATTTCGACAAGTTCTTCATCATCATCCTCATCATCATAAGGCACTTGAAAGGTGACCTGCTTCTTGTGAGGACTTGGTCGAAGGCCTCGTCTAGCAGTGGCCTTTTTCTTTAGTAGAGAGGGGCTAGATGAGGAATTTGGTGCAGCTGAGGAACTCGTAGAAGCTCCCGAGGCAATTGAGATGCCTGTAGTCCTTTGACACATGGCGAGATGCACAGGTGCAGAGGATTTAGTCGGAGCAACTGAACATTTTTTCGGAGGAGCTGACGACTTTGACGGAGGAACAAATTGAGGGATTGGCCGTGAGGGCTTTGAAGAATCTGGCTGTGAGGGCATTGCTGAGGAACTTGGTCGTGAGGGCATTGAGGGTGAAGCACGTGGCTTGAGAGCAGGCTTCTTAGCCATGGCCTTCTTTGGCTTGGTAGCAGAGGCCTCGGTAGCGGTAGCAGTAGCAACAGAGTCTTCATTAAATTTCCTCACTGCTTCTTTTGCTTGTTTGGCTAGTTTGGCCTGGCGCTTTGCCCATTCATCAGGATAATCCTCACCGAGCTTGAGGCTGGTGAGATCTGCCAATTGGCCAGGTGCCAATGGAGGTCTTGGGCATGGCAGGTTGAGTGCGAATTTCTTCATATACTTGGGAGTGACATATCTGTAGTCCCTCCATTCCCGTGCCCATCTCCTCTCAATCTTTTGAATGCGCACCTTGCACTGATTTTTATCCTCTTTGCCAAATTTGGCCTCATCAGGAGTGCAGTATCCAGCATAAATGTCATCAGGGATCTCAAATGCTGTGTTGACCTCAGGCCTTTTTCCACCCTTTTGTGGCTTCTTACCGTCAGCCATTTTCTTCAGCTGAGGAATATGAACAACTGAAGTTTCTGAAGAGGTGTGCAACTTTTCTTCGAGGAATGCTGCAAATGAGTTAAGTTGATGAGAACCTAGTGATTCAGCAGCGGACATGTGTACCTGTGAACAAAGTATAGTTGCGAGGAATTTGGAGAGGTCATATGCGTTCTCAGAAGGTTTTCAAAAAGAACAAGTTTGAGGAATTTGACCAGATGAGTCTTGAAGAATTTCACTAAGCGTTCTTTAGGTTCTAGAGTTGTATAGATTGAAAACCAAACAATTGAGGAATATTGAAGAAAATCATTGCTTAGAGAAACGAATCAAGAGCAGATGACATGTGAGGTGTTCAGTGTGTGAAGAGTTGAAGAATAAACACCTTTGAAGATTTTCAAGAAAACATTTGAATCAAAGAGTGGAGTAAAAGTAACTTTTAATTACCCTTGATGAAGAACACGGCGAACTGGGAAGTGTAGATGTGAAGTTCATCAGTTCAGATCTTCCACGCCCTAACTCGGCAGAGGAAGACAGCTATGGCGGCGGCGGAGTGAAGAAATCCGCAACCGACGCGAGTACGACGGCGACGAGGTCGAGGCAGTGAAGCTCTTCCTCACTGGCGATGAGGTCGAGGCAGTGAAGTTCTTTCTCACCGGCGACGATGAAGTAGCGACGGCACTAGGGTTTGAGAAGCTCGAGCGGGAGTGAGAACGAGCAGAGTAAAAAACAAAGTGAGGAAGAGGCTGGGGTATTTATAGTGGGAGTGAAAAACTGTACGCCCGAGGAAATCGGACGAACGTGCCCCTGGCCCTTCTCATTCGTGTGACATGTGTCACCCACGTACAGAGATGTGACGATCGTGTGAGATCGTGGGTGAATAGATAAGTATTGTCATGGGATGCGGAACTGTTTGAGCGGCAAAGCCGAAAATTTAGATAAGATAAGTTAAAAGTTACGTTCGCAAATTCTTCAGCTGACAAGGACACAGTGAAGATTTTGAACGAGTTTCAAATAAACGCACATGAAGAATTTATGAACAAACTGGGTTGAGTTTATCATAGAGGGGGAAGGGTCTGATCACATTCACTTAGCAGAAGAAATCAACTTGAAGAATTAGCAATAAGTGAATGTTGTAGAGGACATAAACTCATATATATATATATATATATATATATATATATATATATATATATATATATATATATTCAAATGAAGAACAACATCGGAAGGAGTGAAGACAATGCAAAGTTGAAGAATTTGAAAAACTGAGGAATTTCAGAAACGAAAAAAAACTCAAATTTGAAGATTTTCAACTTTGGTTGGTGGCGAAACCCACCGTATAAGAAAGCTGATTTCAGACACCACGTACAATTGTCGTAGGGCTCTGAGAATCAATTTCTTCATTAATTTATTCACACTTAGAGGGTTAGTCTTCATTGATTGAAGAAAAACGTTACTTTGTGTGTTGCGCATCTAAGTCATCAAGTCAGCATAAGTGTTAGGATGTATGTCCTTTTCAAAGAACATTCGAAGATTCTAGGATATTTAGATCACACTGCAACTTGCTAAATCTCTTCTCGTCCAAGGGCTTAGTGAAGATATCGGCCAGCCGATCTTCAGTGCTTGCGTGGTCGATGGAGATGTCACCCTTAAACACATGATCACGAAGAAAATGATGACGAATCTCGATGTGCTTGGTCTTCGAGTGCTGAACTGGGTTATGAGCAATCTTGATAGCGCTCTCATTGTCGCAGTAGAGAGGCACATTCTTCACGTTGATGCCATAGTCCTTGAGTGTTTGCTTCATCCATAGTAATTGAGCACAGCATGATCCAGCAGCAATGTGATCAGCTTCTGCAGTGGAGAGTGATACGCAGTTCTGTTTCTTCGAGGACCAACAGACCAAAGATCATCCGAGGAAATGACATGTGCATGACGTTGAATTGCGGTCCACACGATCATCAGCATAGTCAGAATCTGAATATCCAATGAGATCAAATGAAGAGCCCTTGGGATACCATAATCCAAGTGTTGGTGTGTGAGCTAGATATCGAAGAATATGCTTCACAGCCTTATGGTGTGATTCCTTCGGTGTAGCTTGAAATCGAGCACACATGCAAACACTAAGCATAATATCCGGCCTAAATGCACATAGGTACAATAAGGAGCCAATCATGGAGCGGTATACCTTTTTATCAAAGTCTTTACCATTTTCATCAGTTCATAGATGGCCATTTGTGGGCATTGGAATTTTGACCCCCTTTGCAATCTTGCATGCCGAATTTCCTCAATACATCTTTGAGGTATTTCTCCTGAGATATGAATATGCCATTGCGCGTTTGACAAATTTGAAGACCTAAAAAGAATTTCAATTCTCCCATCATAGACATTTGATATTCTTCACTAATCATTGAGGCAAACTCATCACTATAACGTTGGTCAGTTCAGCCAGAAATGATATCATCAACATAAATTTGGCACACAAACAGTTCACCATCATAAGATTTAGTGAAAAGAGTTGGGTTGAGTGAACCGGGTTTGAAGCCTTTCTTCATGAGGAATTCCTTCAAAGTATCATACCATGCCCGAGGGCCTGCTTGAGGCCATACAGGGCCTTATTGAGTCTGAAGACTTTGTCAGGATGCTTTGGATCTTAAAAACCTAGGGGTTGAGCAACATATACTTCTTCCTCAAGCTTACCATTGAGGAATGCACTTTTCACATCCATTTGTTGTAAGATAATATCATGATGGTTAGCATAGGCAAGTAATATGCGAATAGCCTCAAGTCTAGCAACAGGTGCAAAAGTTTCATCGAAATCAATTACTTCAACCCGTGTGTAGCCTTGAGCTACAAGCCGTGCCTTATTCCTCACCACAAGGACATTTTCATCTTGCTTGTTGCGGTAGATCAACTTTGTGACAACGATGTTGTGCTTGCGAGGATCTGGACGGTTGACCAGTTCCCAGACATTGTTGAGCTCGAACTGATGTAATCCTTCTTGCATAGCTTGAATCCACTCGGGCTCCAGAAATGCTTCATCTACCTTAGTGGGCTCTGTGATAGAGACAAAAGCAAAGTGCCCACAAAAGTTAGACAAATGTGAAGCTTTTGAGCGTGTGAGAGGACCTGGTGCTTCAATGTCATCGATGATTCTCTCAATTTGCACTTTGTTTGCAACGCGGGGATGAGCGGGTTGTCGTCGAGGAATTTGATCCGTATTTTCTTCAGGACCATTTTCCTCAGCACCATTTTCTTCAGGTGCTCCAGCTCAACGTTCTTCACGTTCTGGAATGAATTCTTCAGCAGATTCTTCGGTAGGAATGACATCCTTAGTAGCCTTGAACTTGATAGATTCCTCAGGTGCTGGTTCATCTATCACAGAAGGTAGGTGCTCTCTTTGCGAGACATTAGTTTCATCGAACCGCACGTCTACAGTTTCAACAACTTTGTGAAGTACAATGTTGAAGATTCTATAGGTGTGCGAGTCCTTTCCGTAACCAAGCATAAAACCCCCATGTGCTTTCGGTGAAAATTTAGAACTGTGATGAGGATCTCTAATCCAACATTTAGCACTGAAGACTTTGAAATAACTCACATTGGGCTTTTTGTCAGTGAGGAGTTCATAAGCAGTCTTCTTGAAGAATTTGTGAAGATATACTCTGTTGATGACATGGCACGCAGTATCAATTGCATCAATCCAGAAGCGACGAGGCATCTTGTATTCATCAAGCATAGTGCGAGCCATCTCAGCAAGAGTTCTGTTCTTGCGCTCCATGATGCAATTCTGCTAATGAGTATAAGGAGCAGATAACTCATGAGTAATACCAAGTTCATCAAGATAGCCATCAAGACCGGAATTCTTGAACTCAGTCCCATTGTCAATTCTGATGTGCTTGATCTTCACACCAAAGTTGGTTGAAGCCCTCGAGGAAAATCGTTTGAAGACTTCCTGCACTTCATGTTTGTAAGTGACAATGTGCACCCATGTGTAACGAGAATAATCATCAACAATAACAAAGCCATATTGAGTCGCATCATTTAAGATTGCAGAATAATGATTAGGACCAAAGATATCCATGTGAAGCAATTCAAATGGTCGCGTGGTAGTCATGATAGGCTTCGCTAGATGTTTGGCCTTTGTCATCTTTCCAGCTTCACAGGTTCCGCATAAGTGATCCTTGAGGAATTTGACATTCTCAATGCCAATGACATTCTTCTTCTTCGCAAGCATGTGCAAATTCCTCATGCCAACATGACCAAGTCGTTGATGCCATAGCCAGCCTTCTGAAGCTTTTGCAAGTAGGTATACGACCGGTTGTGGTCCTGTAGAGAAATCAACAATATACAAGTCTCCTCTCCTAAAGCCTTCGAAGACTTTGGAATTGTTAGCTTCCATGATCACAACACAACGATATTTGCCAAAGACAACAACCATATCGAGATCACAAAGCATTGAGACAGACATGAGGTTGTATCCTAAGGACTCGACAAGCATGACTTTGTCCATGTGTCGATCCTTTGAGATTGCAACCTTACCTAGACCCAATACCTGACTTTTGCGTTTGTCAGTGAAGATGATATGCTTCAGATGCGAAGGTGATAAAGGGGCATCCATCAATAGATTCTTGTCACCAGTCATGTGATTCGTACATCCACTATCGAGGACCCACTCATTGGCTTTGGGTTGATCATCCTTGGCACCCTTTGCCATGAAGCAATAGGTGGGAGCGTAGTCATCATTGCCTTCATCAGCCTTGTTGGTGATGCCATTTTCTTCAGGGTTGAAGATAGACTTGCTGACGAATGCAGTAGCGAGAGCTAGGCTTGCCACACCAGACTCGGACTCCTCGGATGCCTCCTCTTCCTCATGTTCCTCAGATTCAACCTCAGAGTCCATTTCCTTGCCAATGAATGCTCGAGCCTTCTTGGAGCTGCTCTTCTTGTGAGATGAAGATTTTTAGGATTTTGATGATGAAGACTTTGAAGATTTCTTCTTCTTCTTGGCATCATCAGAACTGTAGTCCTTGTATTTCTTCTTCTTTAATTCCTTATCCCACTGAGGACAATCTTGAATGTAGTGACCAGGCTTCTTGCATTTGTGGCATAGCCTCTTCTTGTAATCACTGGATGAGGAATCATTACAACTTGAGGATTTTCCAAAGCGACCACGTCTTGAGAACTTCTAAAATTTCTTCACGAGCAGTGCTAGTTCTTGGCTCAGTTCATCAGGATCACCAAGGCTGCTGCCAGAGTCTTCATCTTCAGACTCAGACTGCCTTAGCTTTCAGAGCACGTGGTTTGTCGTAGCTCGAACCATAGAGATCTCTCTTCTCAGCAAGCTGGAACTCATGAGTGTTTAGTATCTCAAGGATATCAGCGGGATCAAGTGACTTGTAATCAACACGCTCTTGAATCATCAGTGTAGAGTGTCAAATGAAGAATCGAGCGATCTCAGCAATTTTTTCACCACCTCATGGTCGGTGATGTCGGTGATGTCAGTGGTGCCAAGCGCTTGAAGCTCATTTGAGATGTCAGTGAGGCGATTGAAGGTTTGCTGAACATTTTCATTGTTGAGTCTTCTGAAGCGGTTGAACAGATTGCGAAGAACGTCAACACGAGAATCGCGTTGAGTTGAGACTCCTTCATTCAATTTGGATAGCCTATCCCAGATAAGCTTACCAGATTCCAAAGCACTCACTCTTCCATATTGCCCTTTGCTCAGATGGCCACATATGATGTTCTTTGCTTGAGAATCGAGTTGCTTGAATCTCTTCACATCAGTATCGTTCGGAGAAGGTGTGACTGAGGGAACACCATTTTCCACAACATACCAGAGATCGTTATCAATTGCCTCAAGATGCATTCGCATCTTATTCTTCCAGTAGGGGTAGTCCGTTCCATCGAAGGTAGGACACCCAACAGAGACCTTGATCATACCTGCGGTCGACATAACTAAAACTCCAGGAGGTTAAACCAAAATCACACAGAACAAGGGAGTACCTTGCACTGATACCAATTGAAAGTGTGTTATATCGACTAGAGGGGGGTGAAGAGGCGATTTTTATGAATTCTTCACTAAGGAATTTGCTGGTGAGGAAATTACTTAGCGAAGAACTACTTGCAGCGGAATAAGTACTCAAAAGTAAGCATGGTAGAACACAAGCATAGTCATCATGATGAAATGAAGACAAGCACAGAGTATAGAAAGCGTAAGCACAGGATAACACAAGATGAAAATGAACAGATTGAAGAAATTAAACTAAGGAAATTGAGAAAGTCTTCAGTCAAAGTCTTCAAACAGATATGAACAAGCACACAACAACAAAATTGAGGAAATGAAAGAGTTCAGGAAATAGAACCAGTAAGCTTGGTGAAGACAAATATTTGGTAGACTAGTTCCAACTGTTGTCTCAGTTGTACATCTGGTTGGAGCGGCTGAGTATTTAAACTCGAGGACACACAGTCCCGGACACACAGTCCTCACTGTATTCTCCTTGAGCTAAAGTCACACAGACCTCGCCCAATCACTCGTGGTAAGTCTTCAGTTGACTTCCAAACCTTCACAGACTAGGTCACTCGGCGATCCACAATTCCTCTTGGATGCTCTAGACCTTGACGCCTAACCGTCTGGAAGAAGCACAATCTTCAAAGGTAACAAGCGCCGGATCCACGCAGGATCAATCTCTTCAGTGATGCTCAATCACTTTGGGTTTGAAGGTGTTTGGGTTTGGGTTTTCCTCACTTGATGATTTTCGCTCAAAGTCCTCGGAGGATGGGATGCTCTCAAATGACAAGTGTCAGTTTCTCTGGAGCAGCCAACCAGCTAGTGGTTGAAGGGGGGGGGGGGCTATTTATAGCCTAGGGAGCAGCCCAACATGATAAGACATAAATGTCCTTCAATGATATGACCGTTAGGTGGGTAGATATTTTGGGACAGCTGGCGCGTAGCACAGCAGCGGTCAGAATTTTGACTCTCAAATTCCTCAAGGCTATCATGTTCCTCACTGTGTAGGCAATCTGCACCGGTGAATTCCTAACTTCTCAGGCAGAACAAATTCCTCAACAACCAGAAGAACTTCGTCTCTGTTACTGAAGAAATTGACTGAACTGTATGAGATTTCCAACGGCTTCACTCGAAGGGATTGGTAGGTATAAGATTTTGTGTTGAGCATCACATGGAAAATTTTCCTTAGTATTTACTCGACCCCCTTTAACAGTACGGTGTTTCCTATGACTCAAGAAAGAGAAAATGAAACTACGAAAACAAAAGTCTTCACGCTTCATGTTCCTCGAATGATTGCCAAGTCTTCAAGGTCACACCAATTTCTTCACTTTCAAAGCCTTCAGAAAGTCTTCAGAAATCTAAAGTCTTCAGTGGAAGAACTTCATTTTTAGAGGTCGACTTTCTCTGTAAATATCAAACTCATCATAGACTTATAGACCTGTGTACACTCACAAACGCATCGGTCCCTTAACCTATAAGTCTTCAATACACCAAAATCACTAATTGGCACTAGATGCACTTACAACTAGCTACGTTACTAAACCTGAGTGATTCCTTTGCTACTGCTGCTAACTAAAGCCGATCGATGCTGCCTCTGGATGAACACTGAGCGTTGCTGGGGGGGGGGGGTTGGATGAACAGTGAGCATTGCTAGGGGGTTTGGATGAACAGTTTTCGGTGGGGGTGGATGAATAGGACCCCGATCGATCGAGCCGGCTGGGGCTGGATGAACAGGACACCGTGGAGGGTTGGATGAACATGACAACCCCATGGAGGGCTGGATGAACAGTAGAAGGTGGAGGGCTGGATGAATAGTAACCCGTGGAGGGGTGGTTGAATAGGTGCCCGTGGAGAGGGCTGGTTGAACAGTAGCAGTAGCGCGCTGTGGAGGCTGGATGAACAAGAGACCGTGGATGAACAGTCGCAGGTGGAGGCTGGAGGAGGTCGACGGTGGATGAACAGTAGCCCGTGCAGGCTGGAGGAGGTCGACAGTGGAGATGAACAGTATCCCGTGGAGTCCCGTTTTGTGGTACGCCACACCCCTCCCGATGAACAGGACCCCTGTTTCGACCGTAGCGCTCAAACACGAGTCCGTTTCCTCCGTTTTGCGGTATGCCACACCCCTCCCGATCAACAGAACCCCGTTTCGACCGTAGGAGGTCCAACAGAAGTCCGTTTCCTCCATTTTGCGGTACGTCAGACCCCTCCCGATGAACAGGATCCCATTTCGACCGTGGCCGGTCGAACACAATGCCGTTTCCTCCGTTGTGCGGTACGCCAGGCCTCATTTCCATTGTCTGTTCCGTCCAATCCCTCCCGATGAACACGACGACGCATTCCATTCGACCCAGCCATTTGGCTCCCCATGAACATGACGACGACACAGTTTCTCCGTTCCGACCCAGCCATGTACACGAGCCCTAGCTATACGTATGCGCGAGTAGGAGTTCGAGACCCCGCCCGTATGTACGTACGTGGTCGTATTTACTTTCTTGCACCCTTGTCGATGTACGTGCGCGCCTCTACTACGACATGTGCGCGTCTACATCGACCAGTATGTACATACACGTTCGCGACCAAAATGACAACGCTACGTACGCTTCGACCAGGTGGGTCCCGACTGTCAGGCACTTCCTTGCGTGCGAAGATGTAGCTGGTGCGTTCCAATAGTCAGGGGGAAACTTTTTTTCGTGAAATACAGTGGCCCGTCCGGTGGGTCCATGTTGTCAGGTGGAGGAATAATTATTTTGCGCGTAATAAGGAGGCACTTCCTTACGACCGCCGTGGACCCAGCTGTCAGCCTCTCCACGTACAGTACTCTTCCGATGGAAGTCGTTCCTTGACCACGTTGACCACGCTGCGCCGAGAGCACCAGGGCGGTGGACGGCAGCGAGGCCTAGGAAGGGGATGACGCGGAGCCGGGGAAGACACGATAGTGGAAGCCGCAGGGCCTAGTGGAAGTACGAGGGTTCACTAGTTCGGCTGCGGTGTGAGGCTGTCTTCGCCGCAGGGCCTGGCCAGCAGTGGGAATAGTAGGGGGTGGTGAGGCCTCCGCGGCAGCATAGCCGGCCATGGGAGGCAGGAGCATGCGGCATGACCGGCGTTTCTTTGGGTGGCTCGAGCAAGAAGACCAGAGGTTGAAGAAGTACTACGGCCGTTGGATGGACATCGTACAGTCACTGGAGCTAGAATCGTTCATATTGACTAAGTTGACAAAGCCCACCGTCCCCGTCAACTTAGTAGGCCCACAAGTCAGCCTCCCACCAAGGAGGGTCCCAGCTAGTAGGGGGAGTATTCATTTTTTTGTGCGTAATAAGGAGGCACTTCCGATGGGTCCGCGGGGGGAATGTTTTTTTCACGAAATATGGTGGCCCGTCCGATGGGTCCCAGCAGTCAGGGGGGAAACATTTTTTTGCGAAATACGGTGGCCCGTCCGGTGGGTCCCTGCTGTCAGGTGGAGGAATAATTATTTTGCACGTAATAAGGAGGCACTTCTTTGCGGCTGTCATGGACCCAGCTGTCAGCCTCTCCACGCACAGTACTCTTCCAATGGAAGTCGGTCGTTCACCACATTGACCATGCCGCGCCGAGAACACCACGGCGATGGACGACGGCGAGGCCTAGGAAGGGGACGACACGGAGCCGGGGAAGATGCAGCAGTGGATGCCCACGCGGAGAGGAGTACGAGGGTTCACTGGTTCGGCTGCGGTGTGAGGCTGTCGTCGCCGCAAAATAATAGAGGGTGTGGGTGAGTGGAGGGATGGCCTGGCCAATAGTGGGAGTAGTAGGGGGCGGTGAGGCCTCCACGGCAGCATAGCCGGCCACGGGAGGCAGGAGCAGGCGGCATGACCGACGTTGCTTTGGGCGGCTGGAGCAAGAAGACCAGAGGTTGAAGAAGCACTATGGTCATTGGATGGACATCGTACGATCACTGCAGCTAGAATCGTTTATATTGACTAAGTTGACAAAAGCCTTGGTACGCGTCAACTTAGTAGGCCCACAGGTCAGCCTCTAAAACAGTGCGCCCCAGATGTCAGGGGGAGGAATCCTTTTTTGGGCGGCCGAAACTAGAATATTCGAGATTGAAGAAGAAGCACGACATCCGTTGGATAGACATCCAACGGCCATTGCTGCTAGAACCGTGTGTTGAGTATAATAAGTTGATAAAGCCTTGCATACACGTCAACTTCTTTTTTTTAAGGGACGCGTCAACTTAGTAGGCCAACAAGTGTGTGGCAGAGAACTTATAGCCCATTTGCAATTTGTAAGAATGTACAACCCATTTTTGAATTCTAATGGAATTTACTACAACCCATTTACAGTTTGTTAAAAGTACAAACCATTTTCTAGCTAGGACAACGATTAATAATTTCAACCAACCGTTCAAGATAGAATTCAATAAAATTTCCCACATTTTGATGGGATCCGAAATATTTTTATACCGAAATTTCTAGTCAGATTAAATATAAATTTGTATTACGTAAAAATCCAACGAAACATTGCGCGCGCAACAATTAAAAATTAAGATTTTCAAAATCCCTAAATAATATTTTATAAACTAATTTCATGTTTGGTGCATTTTTTTATAGTTACTGCCTAGTTTTTATAATTACATCCCATTTATTATTTTTTAAAGCTCATTTTCCCGTTAAGCCTAATGCATCCCTCCTAGGAAAGATTTGCAGCCCAGCGGGGCGGAGAATAACAAGTTGACCTTGCCTGGGTATTCCTCAAAAAAACCTATAGCTGGGCTAGCCATTTTCATCTTGAAAAAAATTTAATATCTGGGCTAGATATCTGGCCTGTGCTAGATAGGACACAACCCGCCCAGTTAATACCCTACTCTCCTCTGAACAACAACGAAAACATCGCCAAGAAAAACTCTGCAGTGCTCACGCCTCAAAAACACAAATACTGTTCGAGCTGCTTGGTCCCAGTTGTCGGTCGCACCTTGTGCAATTCTCTCGTTTATATTGACTACATAGGTTGACAATGGTGTGGGACCGTGATGTCATGAAACCAGGAGGAAGCAAATAAAATATAGTTGTACATAATAAGGAGGCACTTGCGTACGTACGGCTATGGCCCTAGTGGGTCCCTACTGTCATCCGGTCAAAATAAAGTCATCTCCTGAATCCTCATGTTCGTTGACCATGTTAACAATGCTCGGTGCCACGGCGAGCGCAACAACTCGAAGGATGACCGAGAGGGCCTCGCGGGCCCTACGAATGGTCTGATCCAGCGCCCGCTACTCGTTCAGGAAGCCAGGATCATCGGACACCTATGAGCACCTTAGAGAGATTGAGACGGCATGAAACGGTAGGGCCGCGCTTGGGAGCTCTAGTTTATTTCACACCTGTATTAAGATACAAGTGTAATTTACTCGTCATCGGAAACAACGCGTAAAATACAGGCGTAATGAAACCGAGGGCCCGAGGTCAGTAAGTAAAACCGGCGGGTTACGCGTGTAATTTGAGAGACCAGTGTTTATTTTACTAGTCGAAATCGACCAACCAAGCGCTTCGCCCAAGACCATCTGCTTTTATTTACAAGCGGTTTTGGTTGGAAAACGATGATCCAATCACGGCCTAAGATGATGAGTTGGTCGGAAGATCATATGGTTTCACGTCTAACCTACCCGACTGGTCGTATAGGCTATGAATGAAACATAAGACGATAAACTTCTTAAGCACGGAAACAACAGAAGAGGATGATCTTCTTAACAAGCAAATCACTGGCATTAGATCGACATGCAAAACAATACAAAGCATTATGCTCAGGAGGCACGGTGAACAGCTCGTGATGCCGCATTCCACAACATTCCAAGCTCATGTTTGCAATCAAACACAAGGCCTGGCATTACATAGACAATATTCAGAACAAACTCTTAACACAGGAATATCTCAGCAGAGTAACTAGTTACTTCTAAACTAAACACATGAATAGGGAAAAACAGTCGACGCTGCTCACAGCAAAGGGCGTCCCACTCAAAAATATCAAATGCATGTCTTCTGGCTAACATCAATGAGCAAATTTTGACAAGGTTTTCCGATTCCAATATATATTGCACAAGGCCTGGCATTGCATAAACAATATTCAAAACAAACACTTAACACAGGAATATCTCAGTAGAGTAACTATTTACTTCTAAACTAAACATAGGAATAGGAAAAAACGATCAACGCTGCTCACAGCAAAGGGCATCCCACTCAAAAATATCAAATGCGTGTCTTCTGGCTAACATCAATGAGCAAATTTTGACAAGGTTTTCCAATTCCAATATATTAAATTAATGTCTTCTTGCTAACATCAATGATTAAACTTTGACAAGCTTTTCCCATTCAAAATATGTAATGCCTATGATCGTGGAGTCCTGTCATGGCTTCTTGTACTTGTTTGGGCACTTTTTGAGTTTCCTATGCTCTCTGCAGACTAGTCATGTCACCAGCGTCTACTAATACTCTGTAAAGCTTCTCGGTCAGCCCTTCTGTAATGTAGCGCAAACATTGACTGCTTCTTTCTGCAAAGTGGAACGACCAACTGGACCCAGTAATGCAGCAGTTTGCCTTGGACACATTGGCTCCTTTTGTGCAGTTCAACTAAAATCAAAGTCGGAATAAAACCAAGCTTTACTTTTGATATCCCTGTAAGCAACAATAGGTATAAGGGAAACAATTACTGAGAAATAACCGTTGATGACTTGTACTTCCAGAAGAAAAGCATCTACCGATCTACCTTATCTTAATGGGAAACAAAGTAGGAGAGTAGAAATTCTCCATCGGTGTGATTCATTCATATTGACTGAGACATTATCTTAACAATGCCTTGTTTCAACATGTATAAAGAACGACAAAGCAGAAAAGTATCATTCCTAAAACAATGCAACTGATTCATTTTAATAGAGACATTATCTTAACAATACCTTGGTTAAACATGTAGAAAGAACTACAAAGCAGGATAGTACCATTCGTAAAACAATGCGACTGATTCGTTTTAACAGAGGCAAAAAAGGAATCAATTACTGGCCAATAAAGGAGGATGATTCATGCGGACACAAAAATGGTAATCCCGCCAATCCCTAACAAGTGTTGCAGTTTTGAACTAAGATTCAATAGTTAATTAATTCTGAGAGTGGCATTGCTTAATTTTACCTGCGACATTAGATTAACAAAAAGCATAAACATTTCCAGGGTAGAGTGGGCGCAACAACAACATGTGCTTCCATGTACTTATAAAAGGGGTGATGCAAAGTTTTGTTGTAACAAAGAAACAAGCATCATGTCTGTGTTGGAACATTTTTTGCTCACTTAATGGCAAAAGACAATAGTTCAATAGCTTCAATTCAACATTTATCCAAAACAGTACCAATACAAGTAGCACAACATATCAAAGCACACTGCAGCATCATGTGGATGAAAGTCGGTACCGTCTTTTCTTGACAAAGATTTGAAACAGCTTGCAAGGAAGACTGGAAACATATCCCAACACATATATGAAATCTCGATCCCCTTTTGTGCAGTTCCACCAAAATTAAGCAAAGTCACCGGTGCGACATTCAAGTTGAACTGTACAAAACACTCTTAAAACAAAAGTGTTTCGCGTAGTGAAGCAAAATGTCGCAATAGCAACAAGTTGAATAGATATCTCTGTTTAAACAGAGGCAAAAAAGGAATCAATTACTGGCTAATAAAGGAGGATGAAACATGCGGCCACAAAAATGGTAATCCCGCCAATCCCTAACAAGTGTTGCAGTTTTGAAATAAGATTCAGTAGTTAATTCTGAGAGTGGCATTGCTTAATTTTACCAGCGGCATTAGATTAACGAAAAGTATAAACAGTTCTAGGGGAGAGTGGGCGCAACAACAATATGTGCTTCCATCTACTTATAAAGGGGGTGATGCAGAGTTTGTTGTAACAAAGCAACAAGCATCATGTCTTGGTTGGTCCAATTTTTGTTCTCTACTTAATGGGAAAAGACAGCAATAAAATAGCTTCAATTCAACATTTATTTAAAACAGTACCAATACAAGTAGCACAACATCTCAAAGCACACTGCACAATCATGTGGATGAAGGCCTCTACTGACGTTTCATGAGACGACCAAGATAAAATATGAATCTACCAACACGAATAGGAAATCCGACCTTGTTTTGTGCAGTTGCACTGAAATCAAGCAAAGTGTTTCACGTAGCGAAGCAAAATGTCACAATAGCAACAAGTTGAATAGATACCCCTGTTTTAACAAAGGCAAAAGAAGGAAACAATTACTTGCCGATAAAGAAGGATGAAACAAACGGTGACAGAAAGAAACATCTAACTTATCTTGATGGAAAACAAAGTAGGATAGTAGCATTTCTAAAATGGTTGCATTGATTCATATTAACAGAGACATTCTCTTAAAACAACATTCGTTAAAAAATGTAATTTACTTTTAACAGTGGCATTGCTTCAATTTTCCGGCGGCATTCTTAGATTAACAACAGCAAAATAGTTGTATGGGACATGGGACATGCCAGCACCATGTGCGTCCGCACGTATAAATGGGTGATGCAGAGTATGTAGCCAAGCAGCATATCTGCGTTGGTCCCATATTTGTTCTCTTTGAACCTTTTTCCTATATGAGGGCAGCAAATCTAGTCATGCACAAACTACCCGACCCCCAGTTTCTTTCCCTTTTCAACAAAGAGACCGCTTCCTTACATATGTGTGTGCTGGTTTACCCCCTTTTCCCCTTTTCGACCAACAAAGCGGCTGGATAGCCAGTCTATACTACTTTCCGTCCCTCCTTTCCTCATTGAACCACATCCAAGATTCATGCTCCACCCCACCTACCCTTTTTTCCTCTTTGAACCAAGACCTAGATTCGACTACAGATCGGAAAAGATCCACATGCAGCTAGAGCAATGATGGTTTCAAAGAAACTTATACCTTAGGGTCGTCGGGATGTGGCAAGGTGTGCGACGGGAGGCCGAATCTTCCCACACTATGTACGACAACGAGGAAGAAGGGGTCGGTGGCCCTCCCGCACAGGCACTGGGTGAAAGAGAACAGCGCAGCCGGCAGTGCATTGCCTCCCTCGCCGAAGGCTTTAGAGTGAATGTTGCACCTCCTTCCCTTCCCGGTGCGACGGGATCCGGACACCTCCTTCACCAGCTGTGAGGGGGGAGAGAGAGACAAGAGGCCAACACAATCTTGTTTAGATCTGGTGAAGAGAGGGTGAGAGGCTGTGAATATAGCAAACCCTAGCAAAGGAACGCTGAGCCTCCAGCATGTATATATATATATATGTAGTGCGGCGAGAGTGTGGAGAGTGCAAACCCTAGCAAACAAGCGCTGAGGCTCCATCTTATATATATACTGTAGTATAGACTGAGCTCCTATGCCTTAACTGCACCTGCTTTGGCTGTATGACAGGTGGGCCAGCCACATTTTGGGCCCACATGTCATAAACCCAAAGGCAGGTGCACTAAAGTCAATGAAGTTGCGTCCATATAGTACTCGTGTATACGACTAATATATAGTGGAGTGGTTTTCTTATTCTCTCCATAACAATCATTTTAAATTGTATAAGTATGGAACGAAACTCTTTATTTAACGTACCAGTGAAGAAAACTAGTACTTCCGATGAACTAACGATCCACGCGTCCTGGTCGCACTTCCTGTCCTTCACGTGTGGTACACTACCCTCCCTTAAGTGAACAACCACACATGCGCCAAATTATCGGAAACATGTGAGAGTGTGTACAAATAAAGAATTTTAATTTCAATGATCGGAAAGGTTTGAGAGTATGCACAGTTTGCCCTCTCTAATAATTATGGTTTGTTGAGTTTGGCCTAAACTTGGTCAAACTTTGCAAAGTTTCACTTCAGTCAAATCTAATATGCGGAGTAAATAAAAATGGAGGGCTACTACGTCCATCCGGGTTTTTAGTCCACACCATTTTTTAATCAAAGTTAATAGATGGACAAATAAAATTCCAGGGGAGCTGGAGACAAAGCTGTGAGAAGGCTTGGAAATCAATACAAAACTTATGCTCTTAGTACCAACGCCGATCCTGCTTTGAGGAAACATTTGGTTCATAGCCAATTGTGTGATAAAATTGCACCAACGTGAAAGACGAATGCGTCTCCAACGCAACCAAGGTGAACTGATGAAGGATATCATCTTTGTGGGTAACAAGCAAAGAGCACTGATGGAAGACAACTTGTTTTTCATTGAAAATCGACCAGCTTCACCAGCCGACGCAACCATGAGGCGCAACCATGATCATCGATAGGTCATCATGGTGATGCATCATCCATTTGGCATCAAGTTTGGGTGAGGCACCTATAAAGTTCGAAAAATCCTCACTGTGGTCTGTTTGTTCTCAGTAATCAAGATCGAGGAAGGAAGAACCACGTGGCAGAGGACAGTGAGGCAGAACAACAATGGCCATCCAATTTTGTGCAGTTCCACTAAAATTGAGGAAGACATGCCCGGGTATGGAGATACGCATCGCTGTTTCCAAAAATATAAATAAGGGATATACAGTGTTGTTACTTTGTTTTACAAGATTAACAACGACATCTCAATTGTCAATAAGAATTAAAGAAAAGTACACCAACAAACAGAAGAATCATGATTATCTTGATGGGAACTAAACCAGGATACCCGAGAAAAAAAGCATTTCTTCATTTAACCAGTGATAGTATTAGATTAGCAGCAGCAATAGGAGCATATGGACAATGACCGCACAACCACCATGTACTTTTTTCAAAACAACATGTATACCTCCACTGAGGCATAAATCAGGACAACTTTTCGAGTGGCATTTCCTCTATAATAGTAGGTGATGTTGGACCAGCCGACGAACCCTAGCTACTACACATGGGGAGCTGGGAAGTAGTTGCATAGAAGAAAACCCGCATGCAGCAACCTGGGGAGCTGGACCAGTACAAGAAGTTATACCTCAGGTGGGCGAGATGTCGCTTAGGCGGGAGGGCATGATCTGCCCACAAGACGGCAGCGAACAAGGGCGCGGAAGACCTTCGACCGCTCCAGCGCCGGCTCCGAGAGGACGATGCACATCGGCTTCCTCCATCGCCGATAGCGACAACGTCAACGCTGTACCTCCTCACCTCCCGTAGCGGACGAGATTCAGCCGGATCTGTGACCACCGGTGAGGAGAGAGATAGAGTGGACACTGTCATCTTGTTTTGATATGGAGAGGGTGAGAGAGCGAGACACGAGAAACTCTATCAAACAAGAGGCTACAATGGAGTAAAAAAATCTCTCCATAGCAGTGATTTTAAATAGAATACGCGCGTTCCCGGAAAAAAGAAATGAAAACTGGCGGACAATTTTTTAACGTACCAAGAAAGAAAACTCGATCAAAAACACGCCCCCGCTTCCAGGTCGCGAGAGTCGTCGCGCACCCACACATAGACATAGACATGCATATCCGTGTTTACATAAAATTCCATTTCCATCTCCATCTCCAATCATATTTGTCCAACTGACACATTATTTATGTTGTTAATTATATACGCAACAATATTAACGTACAACACCTCTTGTTTGCGGGCGTCCGGACCGCTGCCACGACCTCTTCTGACCAACCCAAACCCTCTTCAACAGCCGCACGTGCTTCCCGCCTGAAGCGGTCAGTGCCGCATTCATGCCCGGCCAGAGCAGACGCGACCTCTCACTGGCGCCGACATTGAAGTGGCGTGCCGGCCGCTTCCCGGTGCACGCGACTGCTCCACGTTCAAAGGTCGCAATAGCCGGCCACAACATGCATGTAAAAAGTTCTTGGGAGTCCGTGCTACAGCTAGCTGTCCTCCCCCAACTCGTCAATCTCTTCCAGTAGTGCTAGTACTCCATGGCGCGATCCATCGACAAGTAGGCGGGAAAGTTATCATATACTCGGTTTGCGGTGAGTGGCATGCCGAGCGACCGTGTGGGGTCGAGCCATGGAGGAGGGTGAGACACGAACGCGACAGATGTGATTTAAACGTTGGTTTTGCTTGATGGCACGATCCAACGAAATGAAATGTTGGTTTCTCTCCGTTTCTATTTTTTCTCCGGAAAAACGAAAACTTTCCACTCCATTTTTATTCCTACTCCAAGGTTGCCCCGTTCGAACATTCCATCAAATACAAAGGAAAACTAACACACATGCTGATGCATCTCAACTATTCCCAGATCATAGCCAATACTTACTTCACAACTAAAGACAAAAGTTGTGAGAGTGTGTACGAAAGAAAAACTACTGATGGGGTCACTACGACTTCAACCTAAATAGGATTTAATTTCCTTGCCAAGTAGAACCTGTCGAAGGAAAGACGGCTGGCACCCTCGGATCATACGATGCTTTTGTGCAGTTCCACTAAAATCGAGCTGAGCATCCCTGATGGCAAAGATATTGAAGAAGTGTGATTAGAATAATAGTACTGGCACTAGTTCATGAGACATAAATTCATGACAAGTGGAAGCCGGCAGAAGTAGAGAAAGATCGACATGGAGATGAAGCTACGTGGGGAGCTGCGGCAGTGGAGCAAGCCGGCTCCAAAAGGAAGATGGACTACCTGGGACATCGGGCTATAGCTAGAAGGGCGGTTGGGATGCGGCATCGTCCCATACCGCGGTGACCCCCGATTGGGATGCACCGACTATGGGTTTTCTCCCTCGCCGATGTCGACCGCATCTATGCAGAACATTGTTCCCTTCCCCCAACCGCGGGATCAGGCCGGATATGTGACCAGCGGTGTGGCCACCATCGTTCTATGCTTGTGAAGAGAGCAACCCAAGCAAGCAGGCTTGTAGCTTAGCCTCCTGCTACTGTATATATAGTGGTTTTCTTTTTCTCTCCATATCAACCATTTTATATTGTGTACGTGTCATTGAAGAGTGAAATGATGGTTGCTTCTTCCGACTAACTTACTGTGTGATTTGACTGCTCCTTAGTGGCCCCTACACGTACTCCCCCTATGTGTATGCAACAGTCACACGTCCCGTCAACTTGCCAAACTAGGAGAAGCTTGCAGGACGGGAGAAGCTTGCGCGTGGTGGCTCGCAGGACAAGGAGAAACTTTTGACTAGTGCAAGCTCTCCCTCGCTGAAGCGGTGGACGTGCAATAGTTAATTCGGTGTCAGATTGCCAGAAGCATACACTATATTAGTACTATTATTGTTCGACTTTCCGAAGAGGCGAACAGCCAAGCGCAAAGTTTACTAGTACTAGTACTACTACTATAGTCTATAGAGGTATGTACTATACTACTAGGAACAGGATGGAGGAGCGTCCGCACTCTTATTATATTTTTAAAATGTGATAAAGCAATCTTAAACACATTTGGTTTTCTTCGAGGGTTCTCACATGTGATAATGGAAGTTGATTGCATGGAACACTCGCCACAATTCTCGCTTAATTCTGGCTCATATCCTGTTACAAATAGGAGCGCTCGGTAATATTTCCTCTTTTTTTGTTATTCAACATGTAAATAGGTCAGCAAACCTTGCGGCACATCTTTGTGCGAACCATGCTTGCTGCACTTTGAATGTGGCCGAGAGCTGGCTTGATGAAACACCTCGGTTCCTACTTCTTTTTTGCGGGATACCTCGCTTCCTAGTGACCAGTGTCTTGGCTGATCGTCCTAAGAATTCTTATATATGAATAAAGCTCTCTCATTTACCTGCAAAAAAGATTAAGCCATATTAACCGAAAAGGAGGGAGTATGGACTAGCACTACTTTTTGGTGTGTCCCGTCAACTTGCAGAACGAGGAGAAGCTTGCAGGACAAGGTGAAGCTCGCTTACGCCTTTTGACTAACGCATCCTACCATCACCCAGGCAGTGGACATGCATCAGTTCATTCGGTGTCAGATTACCAGAGGCACACACTGTAGTACCGAACATGTGGAGTACCATCATTGTTCGACTTCATGAAGAGGCGAAGAGCCAAGCGCAAGGTTTAGTAGTACGAGTAGTACTACTAGTAGAACCGCATGGTGGAGCGTCTATACTCTTATTATTTTTAATCTCTGATAAAGTACACATTTATTCCGGAGAAGGGCGGAAAACGGCAGCCCAACATGTAATGATGATATCGATCAACCATGCTCGAATATATCTTGGCCTCTGTGCGAGCCCGTCTGTGTGTTCTCGCTCCTCGTCTCTCTCAAGGAACGGTAGGTTGGCCATTTTGCCATCAATTGAGATCGGTTTGCTCACACTCCGGTCCCACATGTCACTGATATGCCTAGAGGAGGTGCGTTGACTGACTCGCCATACGCGTACTTGGTTTTGCACCTTCATACTACTCCTCCCTCCGTCACAGTTTACAGGGCGCGCTTCATTATGATGCATTTTTCTCAATGCATTTTTACCACCAGAGAGACTTTAGACGCGTTTGGTTTAATGCTCAATTAATTAGGGCATGGTAACCACAATCAAGTCCACAATTTTCTCTCGATGTACTACGGAGTGGAGTAAGTGCATGCATGTGTGTACCCGGGGTGGAAGCACTGCATGCATGTGTGTACGCATTATTTCCTCTAGTGATAGACACCGTGCTATAACTACCAATGCTATTTTTCAGGCCGATCGCTAGTCGCCTTGGTCCCAGAGATTTTTTTCTTTTTCTGAAGCGCGCTTTATAAACAGTGACGGATGGAGTAGTATGAGCGGATTCAAAGAAGAGCGTATTGATGGTTGCTTCTTCCGAGCAACTTACAGTGGGAAAGGTGGGGCTTATGATTTGACTGCTCATTACTCACTATAATGCGGTGCAATGACCGGGCTGAGTCTCCCATGCGGTTGTGCACTACCCCCTAGGTTCTTAAATATACTCTGGAGTATTTGTCTTTCTAGAGATTTCAATGAGTGACTACTCAAATATTTGTCTTTTTAGAGATTCAAATGGACTACTACATACAGATGTATATAGACATATTTTAGAGTGTAGATTCACTCATTTTGCTCCGTATGTAGTCACTTGTTGAAATCTCTAGAAAGACAAATATTTAGGAATGGAGGGAGTACACATACGAAGCAAAATGAGTGAATGTACACTCTATATGCCCATTTGAAATTTGTAAAAAGACAAATATTTAGGAACGAAGGAGTATAATTTTGTGCATGGCACATGGACCCGGATGCTGAAGAGGCTTCTGGAAATGCTATCAAGCTTCCAGCATTTGTTTACATAATTGACGTACTTTACAAATAATTTTCCAGCGACATGAAATTGTACAATGGTGTGAGCTTTCAGCTTTTGTTTCGTGTGTCTTGCGATCGATGCTCTTTCGGAAACAATAAAAAACTAACTTCCTTGCTAATGCATCTCAATTATTAGCATATCAGAGCTAATATTTACATCACAACTGAAGACAAAGTTGTGAGAAGGTGTTAAATTAAAATTGATCCATGCTTTCATTGGCAACAACGTCCCGCCAACTCTATCTAAATCAACAAGGCATGTTGGGAAAAAAGTAGTTGTCTGGAGCATGGAACATTCCGATCATTTTGTGCAGTTCCACTAAAATAGAGCCGAGCGTCCCTGTTCCAAAGATATTAAGTGTAATTATGATAATAGAGGACTGCTGATGAAACAATAAACACACAAATAGAAGCCAGTCACCTTTACAGTCTCTCTTAAGACTAACTAGTTGGAGAAGATTAGGCTCGGAGTTGGATGAGGAGGATAGAGAAAAACCAATCTCCCTTTGTGCAGTCACACTGAAATGTAGAGACGTTGCTCGTGTGACATTTTAGTACAACTGCACAAAACACTCTTAAGAAAAAAGTGATTTGTGCAGTTCACCAAAAGGTCGCAATAGCAACGAGGTGAAATGGATAGCCCTATTTGCAAAAAAGAGGTAGAAAGGAAAAAATTACTGGCTAATAATAGTTGATGACACATGCGACGACAAAAAAGAAGCATGTTCCTTGTCCTAAGGGAAGATAACAACACGGTTGTGTTTGTCTAAAATGGTGTGAGGACGAGATTGCAATATGGAAAGTACGCCGGACGAGCTACGTTTTGGGGAAAGAACTATGGAAGATCCACATGCAGCAACGTGGGAAGACGGGCAGTGGAGCAAGGTCAGAGGGGATACCTGGAGGTCGTCGGAATGTAACTAGGTGAGAGGCGGCGGGCGGAATCTGCCCATACTGCGGCAGCGAGCAGGTGGCGTAGGCCCTACCACGTCGGAGCTTGGTCAGAGAGAACGACGTGTACCGCAGATCGGGACGTGCTGCCTTGGTGCCATCGAACGGAGAAACGATGCACATCCTCGCTTTTCACCGACGGACATGATGCGGCCGGATCAGTGACCAACGATGAGAGAGAGAGAGAGAGAGAGGCCACCACAGCCTTGTGTGAGATACTCTAAAGAGAGACAAAGCAGGTAGGCAGGCTCCATTGTATATAGTGGAGCGGACTACCTTTTTCTCCATAAAAATTGTTTTATATTCTCTATATGTGCCATTGAGCGATATAACTTTATTTAAAAATAATGTGCGAATGCATCAAGTCAAACTTTGTTTCGTGCATGCATGGTACACGACCTCCGTAGGTAAACAACCGCTACACGCGTTCAAATTAGCACGTGGGCTGCCGTTTCATACAGAAATGAGCTCCACCGTGTACCCGCGCGGGTGTGGCTGGGCACGAAGCGTGAGTACATGCACGGTGCACCTATTCTCTTCTTGCATACGTACACCACCTATGTGGGGTTGTGTGAGAGAGATACAAACATAGAGAGATATAGTGTGTGGGTTCGTGAGAGTTTTTTGGGGGAGGGGGTCAATCAAAAAATGTAACATATGCAATGTGTGTGAAATAGAGTCCTGGATCTATCATATATATATAGAGGGGGCGATCCACGAGAAGAGAGTGGAGGTATCATCAGCTTGAGGTGTCCATAGAATCGAAGAGAGGGATGATGTGTGTGTGCGCGCACGCGATTGGTAAAGAGTGCCATCGAATTTGCGTGTGCCCACGTCAAAGATATAGAGTGGCTGGCCTACTGGAACGTGAGATGGGACAAGTGCAGTTTGTCTTTGTGGCATGGGTACCTACCTACATCGCTCGACTATCGGTGTGGGGGGGGGGAAGGGAGGCCTAATTAACTATAGAGGTACAATGGCTGGTATATGTGTGGAGGAGAGAGGCCCACCTCATGTATTAAGGGAGATCAATCTACCTCATGTATTAAGGGAGATCGATCGACACCCATGCATATGTGTAGGAGATGAATAAGGTTGGGAGAGAGACAGAGCTAGAGTGTTGGAGGGGGTGGTTGTGGAGTTGCTTCTACCAAATGGTGGGATAGGCTTGCTAGACAAATGGAGGGCACGCCTGCAATATCAATAAGAGAGGGGATGGCTGCCTGTCTGTGCACGTGCATGTGAGAGACGGGTCAGGAGGCATGCACGAATGATGAGGGGGGACGATATGGCGGTGGTAAGCAGACGTAACTACATAGGAAGATCAACCGTCCTTTATCAGAGAAAGGAGAGACATAACTTGTGACGTACGTCGATCGATGGGGGGAAATAGTTAAAGTCGACCTAGGTATATGTTGGGAGATCGATCAGTATACATGCATGTGTGTTTTAGAAGCAAACGAGGCATGGGGAGAAGGATAGAGAGATAGGGATGCATCTGGGAGGTGGTGCGAGAGGCATACTATATCGAGGGGGAAGGAGTGTGCGAGTACGAGATCGATGGAAAGAGTGTTGGGAGTGAGGCATGGGCGGTGATAAGAGAAGAGGGGAAGCTTGTGTTTGTGGTAGGCACACCTGGCTAGAGAGGCATATTGATGGATGTGTGCCGTAAAGAAGGATCTGGGAGGCCTACACACACCGTGGGTGAACAACCTAAAGTGAAAAGACGAATTTGCGCAATGGAGCTAGAGAATGTCGAGGGAGGGTGAGAGGGATGTGGGCGTGTGCATGCACGAGAGAAATTTAGCACTAGCTACAAAGATAAGAGGATTGTGTGGGTGTAAAAGACGAATAGAGATCATACTTCATTATAAAAAAGCGAATTAAGATATTTGAAGAATTTATCATAGTGTTTTAAACCGACGCATGTGTGAATATATATAACGGTGATACACATGGTGTGGTTATGAACATGTTATACTACATATAATATATTTTATCTCTACTCTTATAAAAAATGGAGTTGTTGATGATGGTGTGCCTGCCATCCTGCAATATAGGCTGTCTAATTTATATCTGACGGATAGGAAGGAAACTATGGCAATTTTGAAAAAACATACCAACACCCCTCTCCATATTTGCAAATTAGGCCTCCCCTTGATCATGTTGATGTTCTGTGGAATGCATGGGCATCTTGCTAGTACTACGTATAATATATAGAACATTGATTATAATTTGGGCTAATGTGTGGCTTTTGCAGCTCAGGTCTAAATACTTGTCATAATGTAGGGGGGGGCACTATACTTTGTGTGATAAACACGGTGTACGTCTGGAACATGGTTTAGATTATGAATATATAGTTAGTACATCAAATGTACTATTATTTGGAATCAACATCAAGTGTATTCAAAAAATAGAATTCGAGTTCATGTAGTACACATAATTCATATCTATCTCTATAGTAATCATGTGGTGTGTTATTAAGGTAATACACGAATGATGGTTGAAGTTGGCAACAATCATGATTGTAGATTCTTATTGAAATAGAGAAACGAATTCAAATTCAGTTTGAATTGCAGCGGTAGTATAGACATTTGGAATCCACTAAAATGTTGGTATGAGTAGGTTACATGCATTATACAGCAAGCGAAAAAATTTAATTGGACATAACATGGATTCATACTCCCTCCTTCCATCTATATAGGGCGTAATGCGTTTTTTAAGACCGCCTTTGACTATTGACAAGATTAATAGTACATGACATACACAAAGTGAAAATTATATCATTGAAAGCTCTTTTCACACACGAATTTAACGGTGTGCTTTGTGTAAGTTGCATGTCATATATTATTGCTCTAATATTTGGTCAAAGTTAGCATCGAAAAACGCATTAGGCCCTATTTAGATGGAAGGAGGGAGTAGCTTTGAATAGCATTTGTATAGTAAAACGGGGCAAAACTCTCTCTTTGTGTGGTGTGAATAGTTTTATTTTTTTTGTTTTTTTTGGTTGAGGGAAGTGCGAATTGATTTGGTACATACAAGTACAATATTACACATTAGGCTTGTCCCTAAAATTCAACCCACACCTTGTTATATCCCGAAAATTCAGATATCGTGCTCCCAAAACTGGCGCCTTCACAACCCGCGCCTTGCTATCCCAAAATTACAACGCGCGCGAAAACCCCCTCCAACTGCCAAATCCCGACACACGAAATCCCCCTTCTAACGCTGAGCCGAAAGGGCCGCTAGTTCAAATCGGTGGGGGGTACTTTTGTAACACACCCTACATTTTGGACAAGCGCGTCCCTAAGTCATGGTTCACCCCCTCCCATCGCCTCCTTTTCGCCATTCGAAATCCCAGGCCGCCATAAACTCTCCGCTCCAGCCGCGAAACCCCACCCTCTTCCGTCCACCACCTCAACGCTGCCCAACCGGAGCCTCTTCCCCGACAACATCGTCCACCGCAACAGCTCGACGTCCCTCGTCCACCTCCCTGGATGAGGATCCGTTGTCCATATCGTCGTCCCACCGGTTCAGCCGCCCCATCCTCCACCTCCAAGGAGCTGCTCCGACAATCGCCTCGTCTATCGCGGCTGCTCCATCCCCACGGTGCCGCCTTAACCTGCTCCATAGGAACCGCATCATCCTCACCGACTCCTCGGACGAAGCCAAGGCCTACTCGGCGCCACCAAAGAGGTTATACACTCATCGCATCGCACCTTCTCCTTAACTCGACCTCCCGGTGCCGACGGTGCTCCATCCCGCACCCCCATGGAGCGGCTACCTTGAAGCCGGCGCCGCGGGCGACATCTCCGCAGTGGCTCTCACCCAGTGTGAGGCCCCTTCGGCGACGGCGGCCATACTAGCCGGATCTGCTACTGCTGCTCCGGCTCTCGCTCGCTCGCGCTGCTGCTGCTGCTCTGGCTCTCGCTCGATTGCTCACTCGCCCAGCTGCTGCTGCTGCTCCGGCTCTCGCTTGCTCGCTCGCGCTGCTGCTGCTACTCTCCTCCTCGCTCGTGCTGCTGCTCTACTCCGATTTAGTTACACTTCAGTTAACTGAATCGACTTTTGGGTCAGTCGATTTTTAGGGGGTGGGGGGGGGCTCGCCGGAGTTAAGGAAGAACCACCCGCAGCGGGGACGGGGGCTCACCGGAGAGGTACCCCACTATCTATCTTAGGGTTTAGGGTGGGGGACGGGGGGCATAGAGCGCTGGCCAGGGCGGCGGTGGACCGACGATGGGGAGTTGTTTCGGGGTGGAGAGGTGGCGTTGGGTGTCGGTGTCAAAACCGGCGGATCTCGGGTAGGGGGTCCCGAACTGTACGTCTAATGCTAATGGTAACAGGAGGTGGGGGACACGATGTTTACCCAGGTTCGGGCCCTCTCTATGGAGGTAATACCCTACTTCCTGCTTGATTGATCTTGATGATATGAGCATTACAAGAGTTGATCTACCACAAGATTGTAGAAGCTAACCCTAGAAGCTAGCCTATGATAATGATTGTTCTCGTGCTATGGACTAAACTCTCCGGTTTATATAGACACCGGAGGGGGCTAGGGTTACACAGAGTCGGCTACACAGAAGGAAATCTACATATCCGAATCGCCAAGCTTGCCTTCCACGCAAAGGAGAGTCCCACCCGGACACGGGACGAAGTCTTCTATCTTGTATCTTCATAGTCCAACAGTCCGACTAAAGTACATAGTCCGGCTGTCCGAGGACCCCTTAATCCAGGACTCCCTCAGTAGCCCCTGAACTAGGCTTCAATGATGATTTAGTCCGGCGCGCTGATTGTCTTCGGCATTGCAAGGCGGGCTCCTTCTCCGAATACTCCAAAGTAGATCTTGAACACACGAATTGTGTTCGCCTGTGTAAAACAAATTCTACATACCACCGTCGAGAGTATAATATTTCACGAATCTAATCTACTGACAATTCCTTCATAGCGTGACATCACGCCACGGCCCGGCTATTATTCGAACCGTTTTATCAACCTGCCACTACACGTTTTGCGAGGCAGTTTTATTAGCACATCTTGTCGAAGCAGAGATTGTGTCCCCTCATCACCGGATTCTCATCAATACGGGTGTGGGTAATCCAACCGATCCATTAGCACGATGCTTGGGGAATAAGCGAGTTTTAGGGCATGTGGTGAGGCGCATGATCTGCCTTTATAAAGGGATAAGGATTTCCCTCTCTCACCCACGCCTTCTCCTTCCTCTCCTCATCCATTCTCGAGCTCCAACACCCAAGTTTTCGCCTTCTCTGCAAAAAAAAACACTCCGAACATGTTCGGCGCGGGAGGCAAGTGGATGGCCTCCTATGTTAAGAAGGAGGACATCAAGAAGCTCCGGGAGGCCGGATACTTGTCCAAGGACATCGCGCATCGGCTTCCGGCCAAGGGGCAGGTCATCCCTACCCCGGAGCCCCAGGAAAGGGTAGTATTCCTCTCCCACTTTGTCCGCGGGCTGGGATTCCCCCTCCACCCGTTCATCCGCGGACTAATGTTCTACTACGGGCTTGACTTCCATGATTTAGCCCCCAACTCCATCCTCAACAGCTCGGCATTTATTGTTGTGTGTGAGGCCTTTCTCCGCATCCCACCTCACTTCGGCCTATGGCTAAAGACTTTCAACGTGAAGCCAAAAGTGGTGAGCGGCCAACAAGCGGAGTGCACAAGCGCCATGGTGGGCAAGATGCCCAATGTCACCTGGCCCGGAGGCTCCTTTGTGGAGACCGTAAAGGGGTGGCAATCGAGGTGGTTCTACATCACCGAGTCATGCGACACCAACTGGGCTGCGACCCCCAAATTCCGATCCAGCGTCCCCATGCGGCTCACTTCCTGGAAGGAGAAGGGCCTATCCTGGGGCTTAGCGGAAGAACTGACTGGACTCTAGGCATGTGTCCAAAACATGGTGAGCAAGAAAATCAAGCTAGTAAACGTGATCCAAGTCATGCTCTTCTGCCGGATTCTTCCGTGCCAGAGACAGATTTGTAGTTTGTGGGAGTTTGACCCGGCCGAGCACCAGACGCTGCTAGAGCTCTTCGGCATGACACACAAAGACATCTGGAAGGTGTTTTTCAAGGCCAGCGATATCACAGCCCATGACCGAAGATCGCGGGCTCAGCGCAAAACGCCGAGCTAATCCGGTAAGTTTTCGTATTCGCGAGACATGCCTTTTTACTAACATGTCCGCGGGAGGAATCTAAGCCTCAATGCCAATCCTTCAGGACTGGGTAGCGGTAGCGGAGCGGATCAACTGTCCAACTCCGCAACCTGAAGATCCAGAATCACCTCTCCTGATGAGGATGCTATTTCCGGCACCCTATGAGGTACCGGAGAAGAAGGCCAAGAAGACGACCATGGGGACTAGAGATGGTCTGCAACGCAAGGATGCTTCGGACATGACGTCTGATGTCTACTACACAACCTTCTTCTTGTAGACGTTGGTGGGCCTCCAAGTGCAGAGGTTTGTAGGACAGTAGCAAATTTCCCTCAAGTGGATGACCTAAGGTTTATCAATCCATGGGAGGCGTAGGATGAAGATTGTATCTCTCAAGCAACCCTGCAACCAAATAACAAAGAGTCTCTTGTGTCCTCAACACACCCAATACAATGGTAGATTGTATAGGTGCACTAGTTTGGCGAAGAGATGGTGATACAAGTGCAATATGGATAGTTGATATGAGTATTTGTAATCTGAAATTATAAAAACAGCAAGGTAACTAATGATAAAAGTGAGCGTAAACGGTATTGTAATGGTAGGAAACAAGGCCTAAGGTTCATACTTTCACTAGTGCAAGTTCTCTCAACAATAATAACATAACTGGATCATATAATTATCCCTCAACATGCAACAAAGAGTCACTCCAAAGTCACTAATAGCGGAGAACAAACGAAGAGATTATGGTAGGGTACAAAACCACCTCAAAGTTATCCTTTCTGTTCTATCTATTCAAGAGTCCGTAGTAAAATAACATAAAGCTATTCGTTTCGTTCAATCTATCATAGAGTTCATACTAGAATAACACCTTAAGATACAAATCAACCAAAACCCTAATGTCACCTAGATACTCCATTGTCACCTCAAGTATCGGTGGGCATGATTATACGATATGCATCACACAATCTCAGATTCATCTATTCAACCAACACAAAGTACTTCAAAGAGTGCCCCAAAGTTTCTACCGGAGAGTAAAGAAGAAAATGTGTGCCAACCCCTATGCATAGGTTCATGGGCGGAACCCATAAGTTGATCACCAAAACATACATCAAGTGGATCATGTGATATCCCATTGTCACCACAGATAAGCACGGCAAGACATACATCAAGTGTTGTCAAATCCTTAAGGACTCTATCCGATAAGATAACTTCAAAGGGAAAACTCAATCCATTACAAGAGAGTAGAGGGGGAGAAACATCACAAGATCCAACTATAATAGCAAAGCTCACGATACATCAAGATCATGCCATAGAGAGAACACGAGAAAGAGAGAGATCAAACACATAGCTATTGGTACATACCCTCATCCTCGAGGGTGAACTACTCCCTCCTCGTCATGGAGAACGCCGGGATGATGAAGATGGCCACCGGTGACGGATCCCCCCTCTGGCAGGGTGCCGGAACAGGGTCCCGATTGACTTTTGGTGGCTACAGAGGCTTGCGGCGGCGGAACTCCCGATCTATATATATTCCCCTTCGATGTTTTAGGGTATATGGGATTATATAGGTGAAAGAAGTCAATCGGGAAGCGCTCGAGGGGCCCACGAGACAGGGGGCGCGCCCAGTAGGGGGGGGGGCCCTCCTATCTCCTGGCCTCCTCGAAGCTTCCCTGGCTGCTACTCCAAGTCTCCCGGATCATGTTCGTTCCAAAAATCATGTTCCCGAAGGTTTCATTCCGTTTGGACTCCATTTGATATCCCTTTTCTTCGAAACACTGAAATAGGCAAGAAAACAGCAATATGAGCTGGGCCTCTGGTTAGGAGGTTAGTCCCAAAAGTAATATAAAAGTGTATAATAAAGCCCATAATCATACAAAACATATAATATAATAGCATGAATGCTTCATAAATTATAGATACGTTGGAGACGTATCAGCATCCCCAAGCTTAATTCCTGCTCATCCTCGAGTAGGTAAATGATAAAAGAAAGAATTTATGAAGTGTGAATGCTAGAGGTGCACAAATTTGATCAATGATAATTTCAATCACCTTTTCTAGCATGTTTATATGTCATAACAGTAGTTCATCTCATATAACTTCTCACGATCAAGTCACAAGCTATTCACATGTTAAAGCATAGACCATAAACTTTCTTGAAAACTAGCAAACTTCATTCTCAGTCATCAAACAATTGCAATTCATCTTATTTTCAGGAAGGGTCTATGTCAGAGCTTTGATTTAGCAAACTCCACATATTCAACTATCATATAGTCTTCTACAATTGCTAACACTCACGCAATACTTGTGGTTATGGAGTTTTAATCGGACACTGACAAAGATAGGGGCTTATAGTGTTGCCTCCCAACGTATTCACCTTTGGGTGATGTCAACAATAATAGTTCATGCTAACTTATATCCAATTGGATATATATATCAGGATCTTTCCAACACGGGGTGCTTGCCAAAGGATAAAATGAAAAAGGGAAAGGTGAATATCACCTTGACTCTTGCAAAAAGTAAAAGACATAAGGTAAAAGATAGGACCTTCGCAGAGGGAAGCAGAGGTTGTCATGCGCTTTTATGGTTGGATGCACAAAATCTTAGTGCAAAAGAACGTCACTTTATATTGCTACTTGTATATGGACCTTTATTATGCAGTCCGTCGCTTTTATTGCTTCCATAACAAGATCGTATAAAGCTTATTTTCTTCACATTAATAAGTCATATATATTTAGAGAGCAATTTTTATTGCATGCACCGATGACAACTTACTTGAAGGATCTTACTCAATCCATAGGTAGGTATGGTGGACTCTCATGGAAAAAACTGGGTTTGAGGATATTTGGAAGCACAAGTAGTATCTCTACTTGGTGCAAGGAATTTTGTCTAGCATGAGAGGGAAAGGCAAGCTCAACATGTTTGAATGATCCATGACAATATATTTTAACTGAGATGTGAGAAAACATAATCCATTATGTTGTCTTCCTTGTCGAACATCAACTCTTTAGCATGTCATACTTAATGAGTGCTCACAATTCTAAAAGATGTCCAAGATAGTATATTTATATGTGAAATCTCTCTTCCTTCAATATTCTTTCATGAATTGTTCAAATGACCAATACAATGCTTGCTAACCTTCAATAAATTTACAACCTCTACTTCTTAGATGTGAAGTCATTACTCCCCATGGGATAAGCAAATGAGAGATATACAATTTCAGATTTATGACATTCAACTCATTCAACCATTTACTCATAGGATATAAGTGAAGCACACGAGTAAATGACAAACTACTCCAAAAAGATATAAGTGAAGATCAATGAGTAGCTAAATAATTATGCAACGATGTGAAGACTCTCTCTCATTTAAGAATTTCAGATCTTGGTACTTATTTAAACAGCAAGCAAAACAAAACAAAATGACATTTCAAGGATAGCACGACTCATGTGAAGAAGCAAAAACTTAGGTTCAACCGATACTAACCGATAATTGTTGAAGAAAAAAGGTGGGATGCCTAACGGGGCATCCCCAAGCTTAGGTGCTTGAGACTTCTTGGAATATTATCTTGGTGTGCCTTGGGCATCCCCAAGCTTGAGCTTTTGTGTCTCCTTAATTCCTCTCATATCATGGTTTCTCTATTTCTCAAAAACTTCATCCACATAAAACTCAACAAGAACTCGTGAGATAAGTCAGTATAAAACAATGCAATAACCTTATCATTCTCTACTGTAACAAATCACTAATATTGTTATTCAACTTTGGATACTAAATGTCTCTGCATATTTAATACTCCTATCCTCAAATATAATCATTAAACAAGCAAACATATGCAAACAATGCAAACATAACATCAATCTGCCAAAACAGTATAGTCTGTAAAGAATGCAAGGTTCATCATACTTACCTAACTCCAAAAATTATAATAAAAATACTACGCTGTAGAAGATTTATCAGATCTCATTATGCAAAAAGATTCAACAATATATCATTCTCTGACTTTTCTAGGGAATTTTTGCAACAGCGGTAAACTTTCTGTTTTCAAATAGCAACATGTATACTTGCAAAATAAGCATGGTAAAGGCTATCATTGACATTTTTATTGAAAATAGAGATGCAAAACATTATTATAAATAAAATCAAGCAAATACTAACAAAATAAAATGATGCTCCAAGCAAAACACATATCATGTGGTAAATAAAAATATGGCTCCAAGTAAAGTTACCGATGAACGAAGACGAAAGAGGGGATGCCATCCGGGGCATCCCCAAGCTTAGGATCTTGGTTGTCCTTGAATATTACCTTGGGGTGCCTTGGGAATCCCCAAGCTTAGGCTCTTGCCACTCCTTATTCCATAATCCATCGAATCTTTACCCAAAACTTGAAAACTTCAACCACACAAAACTCAACACAAAACTCGTAAGCTCCGTTAGTATAAGAAAATAAATCACCACTTAGGTACTGTTGTGGACTCATTCTAAATTCATATTGGTGTAATATCTACTTTATTCCAACTTCTCTATGGTTCATACCCTCCGATACTACTCATAGATTCATCAAAATAAGCAAACAACACAATGAAAACAGAATCTGTCAAAAACAGAACAGTCTGTAGTAATCTGTATCAAACGTATACTTATGTAACTCAAAAAATTCTGAAATAAATTTATGGACCTGAGGAATTTGTCTACTAATCATCTTCAAAAAGAATCAACCTAAAATCACTCTTCTGTAAAAAATGGCAGCTAATATCGTGAGCGCAAAGTTTCTGTTTTTGTACAGCAAGATCAAATAGACTTCACCCAAGTCTTCCCAAAGGTTCTACTTGGCACAAACACTAATTAAAACATAAAACCACATCTAACCAGAGGCTATATGAATTATTTATTACTAAAAAGGAGCAAAAAGTAAAGAACAAAAATAAAATTGGGTTGCCTCCCAACAAGCGCTATCGTTTAACACCCCTAGCTAGGCATGATGATTTCAATGATGCACACATAAAAGATAAGAATTGAAACATAAAGAGAGCATCATGAAGAATATGACTAGCACATTTAAGCCTAACCCACTTCCTATGCATAGGGATTTTTTGAGCAAACAACTTATGGGAACAATAATCAACTAGCATAGGAAGGCAAAACAAGCATAACTTTAAAATTTTAAGCACATAGAGAGGAAACTTGATATTGTTGCAATTCCTACAAGCATGTGTTCCTCCCTCACAATAATTTTCAGTAGTATCATGAATGAACTCAACCATGTAACCAGCACCTAAAGCATTCTTTTCATGATCTACAAGCATAGAAATTTTACTACTCTCCACATAAGCAAATTTCTTCTCATGAATAATAGTGGGAGCAAACTCAACCAAATAATTATCATGTGAGGCATAATCCAATTGAAAACTAAAATCATGATGGCAAGTTTCATGGTTATTTTTATTCTTTATAGCATACGAGTCATCACAATAATCATCATAGATAGCAACTTTATTCTCATAATCAATTGGAACCTCTTCCGAAATAGTGGATTCATCACTAAATAAAGTCATGAGCTCTCCAAATCCACTTTCATAATTATCACAATAAGATTCAACACCCTCCAAAATAGTGGGATCAATATTACCTAAAGTTGACACTCTTCCAAACCCAGTTTCATCAATATAATCATCATAAATAGGAGGCATGCTTTCATCATAACAAATATTCTCATCAAAACTTGGGGGACAAAAAATATCATATTCATCAAACATAGCATCCCCAAGCTTGTGGCTTTGCATATCATTAGCATCATGGGTATTCAAAAGATTCATACTAATAACATTGCAATCATGCTCATCATTCAAAGATTTAGTGACAAACATTTTATATATTTCTTCTTCTAGCACTTGAGCACAATTTTCCTTACCATCATTCTCACGAAAGATATTAAAAAGATGAAGCGTATGAGACAAACTCAATTCCATTTTTTTGCAGTTTTCTTTTATGGACTAAACTAGTGATAAAACAAGAAACAAAAAGATTCGATTGCAAGAGCTAAAGATATACCTTCAAGCACTCACCTCCCCGGCAATGGCGCCAGAAAAGAGCTTGATGTCTACTACACAACCTTCTTCTTGTAGATGTTGTTGGGCCTCCAAGTGCAGAGGTTTGTAGGACAGTAGCAAATTTCCCTCAAGTGGATGACCTAAGGTTTATCAATCTGTGGGAGGTGTAGGATGAAGATGGTCTCTCTCAAGCAACCCTGCAACCAAATAACAAAGAGTCTCTTGTGTCCCAAACACACCCAATACAATGGTAGATTGTATAGATGCACTAGTTTGGCGAAGAGATGGTGATACAAATGCAATATGGATAGTAGATATGAGTATTTGTAATATGAAATTATAAAAACAGCAAGGTAACTAATGATAAAAGTGAGCGTAAACGGTATTGTAATGGTAGGAAACAAGGCCTAAGGTTCATACTTTGACTAGTGTAAGTTCTCTCAACAATAATAACATAACTAGATCATATAATTATCCCTCAACATGCAACAAAGAGTCACTCCAAAGTCACTAATAGCGGAGAACAAACGAAGAGATTATGGTAGGGTACGAAACCACCTCAAAGTTATCCTTTCTATTCTATATATTCAAGAGTCCGTAGTAAAATAACATAAAGCTATTCTTTCCGTTCAATCTATCATAGAGTTCATACTAGAATAACACCTTAAGATACAAATCAACCAAAACCCTAATGTCACCTAGATACTCCATTGTCACCTCAAGTATCCGTGGGCATGATTATACGATATGCATCACACAATCTCAGATTCATCTATTCAACCAACACAAAGTACTTCAAAGAGTGCCCCAAAGTTTCTACCGGAGAGTCAAGACGAAAACTTGTGCCAACACCTATGCATAGGTTCATGGGTGGAACCCGCAAGTTGATCACCAAAACATACATCAAGTGGATCATGTGATATCCCATTGTCACCACAGATAAGCACGGCAAGACATACATCAAGTGTTCTCAAATCCTTAAAGACTCTATCCGATAAGATAACTTCAAAGGGAAAACTCAATCCATTACAAGAGAGTAGAGGGGGAGAAACATCATAAGATCCAACTATAATAGCAAAGCTCGCGATACATCAAGATCGTGCCATAGAGAGAACACGAGAGAGAGAGAGATCAAACACATAGCTACTGGTACATACCCTCAGCCTCGAGGGTGAACTACTCCCTCCTCGTCATGGAGAGCGCCGGGATGATGAAGATGGCCACAGATGAGAGATCCCCCCTCCGGTAGGGTGCCGGAACAGGGTCCCGATTGACTTTTGGTGGCTACAGAGGCTTGCGGCGCCGGAACTCGCGATCTATCTTCCCCTTTGATGTTTTTAGGGTATATGGGTTTATATAGGTGAAAGAAGTCGGTTGGGGAGCGCTCAAGGGGCCCACAAGACAGGGGGCGCGCCCAGTAGGAGGGGGGGAGGGCGCCCTCCTATCTCCTAGCCTCCTTGAAGCTTCCCTGGCTTGTACTCCAAGTCTCCTGGATCATGTTCGTTCCAAAAATCACATTCCCAAAGGTTTCATTCTGTTTGGACTCCGTTTGTTATCCCTTTTCTTTGAAACACTGAAATAGGCAAGAAAACAACAATATGGGTTGGGCCTTCGGTTAGTAGGTTAGTCCCAAAAGTAATATTAAAGTGTATAATAAAGCCCACAATCATTCAAAACAGATTATATAATAGCATGAATGCTTCATAATTTATAGATACGTTGGAGACGTATCAACGTCCGAAGACACCGAGGCAAACTCCTCCACCGAAGATGACAATGAGGAGGAGGAAATCCGCCCCCCCTACTGGGGGGGGGGGGAGAAGAGGAAGGCCTCCGCACATGGGGAGGCCAAAACGTCCAAGAAGGGAAAAACTCTCCTTCCGGACTACTCCGCCGCAGCTACCAACATCGGCGAGGAGTGGGAGCCCAGGGTCAAGCCCCTGGCCAAATCATAAGTATCCGGACACACTAGTATCCCTGGTCTCTTTGCTTTATCACTTCTTACTATGCCAGATGTGCACCTGCAGTCCGGCCAAATCCAACATCGAGATATCCTCCTCTTTGGAGGGATCGTTGGACCCGGCGGTGATGAACAATGAGTCTCTTCCAACGGCTTCCTCCCCTAAGGCTGCGGACAATAACGAGGTGTTGTCTCGCAGGATACTGGACCAAGGGGAGATCATTCAGGAGACGTCGGAGGGTGAAACCCTGGCGGCCAAATACTTGGGGGGCAAGGCCCCCACGGATACCAAGATTGGGGGCCGCAGCCAGTTTGGCCCCCAACCGAATTCAGCTCCGGAAACCTAAGTGGTTCCGGATTCAGGAAGGCGGGCCCTCCCTAGCAAGGGAGGTGAGCCGTCTGTACCGATGACCTCCGTCCATCCAGAGGCACCGGACAGGTTGCTGGAAGCGCTTTGTAGCGCTTCCATTGATGAAGAATATCATACTCTAATGAGTATGGTGATTGAGAAGATCCAGTCTGCCAAGAGCGGACTGACCGAAGCCTGCGCTAGCCTTCTAACAGGCTTTGAGGTAAGTAATTGTGAAAGAATGTCACAGTATAGAAAGTAGCCCTTGATGCTCTGTTACGTGTTCAGAAAGAAAAGCCAAATAGAGGATCAAATAATAGTCGCAGGAGTCTAACAAAAGATGTCTTATGTGAATAAGCAGGCGTCGCTGCTAGCTGCTGCCGCTCGTACTGCGGACGTCTCTGGACTAAAGCACAGCCTGGAGCGGACCGAGAGAGAACTCGGCCTCGCGAAGAGGCAGCTGGAGGAGAGCCAAGGTATATAGTACCCTGCCTTTATACTTATGAATGATAAATGGTTCGTGCTGATGAAAGCATTATGAACTGTTGTAGGGGCCACGACCAAGGTGGCGACCCTGAAGAAGGCGTTAGCCGAGGTCGAAGACAAAGCGGCCAAGGAACACGCCGCGTGCGAAAAGTAGGAGGCTCGGGTCAGCGAGGTGCAGCAAGAGCTCCAGGATGCCGTCAAGAAGTACAAATCCCCGGAGCGTGACTCGAAGTCTAAAGAGTCCGAGCTTGCCAAGGCCCTCTAGAGCGCACAAGACGCCGGAGCCAAAGCCCAGAGGGCCCTCCAGGAAGTCCAGGCGACCCAAAAGATTGCGGCGGGTAACGTTCTTTTTACTTACCCGAATTCGGAGTTCTGCAGGAGCGTTTGCGGATCTGCCGCGCAGCATATCAGATGTTGTAGAGTTCTACCGAGCCGAAGAAGGGAGCTCGACAGAGAAGCTGTTCTGGTCTTAGTACCTTGGGCCAGAACATCCGAGGCCCTTGAGCGACCAGCTGAAACAGCTAGTCGAGCTACACAAGGCGGCCGAACTAGCCATGAAGGACCTTATAGTCCGGTTATGGCCTGCCGAGCCCCTGCCTAGTAGCTACTTCGAACTCGTGAAGTAGCTTGTGAGTGCCTGCCCACGACTTGACATCATAAAGCGGTCGCTGTGCATTGAGGGTGCGCGGATGGCGTTTGCCCATGCGAAGATGCATTGAGTGAAGATGAATGCCACGGCGCTGATGACCGAGGGACCGCCAGAGGGCAAGGAGCATCGTCGTCCCGAACTATATTATGACAATGTCCTAGAGGGATCCCGCCTTGTGGCGGAGCGATGTGCAAAGGATGTAATCTTTGAATGAATACATTCATTTTATCCTATCTTGTAATATAAAACAAGTTCACTACGCAATATATATTGCCTGTTTATTTATAATTGTCCCTCCTCTGCGGCCGTTTATAAAATTTTGGGAGTTGGCCAGTCGTCGGCTTCTGCCCCCATGTAGCTAGTATAGGGGTGTTCGGGATAAATCTAACCACTCTTTATCCAAGTCCTTGGTCCTTTAAGGAGGTGTTTAGCGCAACGAACAAGGCAATCAGACTATACGGCTTTATCACTCTCACTTAGCCATAGGAGTTCTATAACTTTAAATTTTGGCAAAGCCCCTAGTATTCAGAATGCCGAACTTGGGGCGCTATACAATCCTAAATCGGTCAAAAACCGATTCCTCGCATGAAGCGGAAAAAATCTTTAAGGATTTTGAGACCTCTCGAACAACGACCAGCTCTCGCCGCATCATGATAGTCAGTTTTCGGCTTTCTCTACTGAGGTGCTCGTCTGGAAGAACCGGGACACAATCGCAGTAGTTCTCCCTGTGCCGCCTTAGACGATATAGCAGAACATAAGGTAGCAAAACACAGGATCCGGGTAAACCCAACATTTGACCAAAGACATGATTCGGAGCCAATGCATATAATGCTATAAGTTCGGGGTGCCGAACTATACTATAAAGTGTTCGGACTTTCTTGCCGTGTTATGGGGTACACTAAAGCCCCTAGCGAATTAAAGCGTACCAAATTGTACAAATGCAATAAATACAAACACAAGGAAAAAGTTGAATAAAGAGCAAATGCTGCAAGTTGTTTTCCATTGTAATTTGAATAATACGTCCAAGTGTACTTGTGCCACTAATGCGAGAAGCGAACAAGGCTATTTAACATGCCCTTACCAAGAGCGGGCTGCGTGCGGGTATGTAAACATGAATAACGATCATTAGCAGAGACCACCTGGGAATTCCCTTATACGTCAAAGCCCCTGGCTTCTCTTGGTGTATCCTTCCGCGATGGGTTCGATGATCGGGTTATCAGAAAAAGCCTCAAGAAGGGAAAACTTGAAAGGAGAAGAAAAAGTGAGGGTATGCGGATCCAGGAGCGGTTGACCTGTGGTGTGTACCGCAATCTAGTTGTGCCTCCATCTATGCCCATGGTATTTTAAGTGCGTAGTTATGTACGCGCGGCACAAATTGTACCGCTTGATTGGGACTAGAACAGAGGCCGAATTGCTAGGCAAGCTCTGCAGGGTGGTTCAGACTCGTTTGAGGTTGTCCGGGGGCTTTATTGTCGAATTGAGGCTCTGCCTAAGAAGGCCGCTTTGTGCTTCTGCTGCAAGTGCTGCGGTGTGCTCCTCAGTACGGAGGGAGCGCTCCATATTCCCATTGACTGTTATGACACTGCCAGGTCCAGGCATTTTGAGCTTGAGGTAGGCGTAGTGTGGTACCGCATTGAATCGAGCGAATGCGGTTCGTACGAGCAGTGCATGATAACCACTGTGGAAGGGGACGATGTCGAAGATCAACTCTTCGCTTCAGAAATTATCCAGTGATCCGAAGACCACTTCCAGTGTGATTGAGCCTGTGCAACATGCCTCTACACCTGGTATGACACCTTTAAAGGTGGTTTTGGTGGGCTTGATCCTTGCGGGTTCGATACCCATTTTGCGCACTGTGTCTTGATACAGCAGGTTCAGGCTGCTGCCACCGTCCATAAGGACTCATGTGAGGTGGAATCCATCGATAATGGGGTCAAGGACCAGTGCGGCTGAACCACCATGACGAATACTGGTCGGATGGTCTCTGCGATCGAAGGTAATCGGACAGGAGGACCATGGGTTCAATTTTGGGGTGACCGGCTCCATCGCATAGACGTCCCTTAGTGCAGGCTTCCGCCCCCGCTTGGGGATATGGGTGGCATATATCATATTCACCGTTTTGACTTGGGGAGGAAATTTCTTTTGTCCCCCTGTGTTCGGTGGCCGGGGCTCCTCATCGTCATCGTTGTGTAGCCCCTTTTCCTTATTTTCGGTATTTAACTTGTCGGCCTGTTTAAATACCCAACACTCTCTGTTGGTGTGGTTAGCTGGTTTATCGGGGGTGCCATGGATTTGACATGGACGATCGAGGATGCGGTCCAAACTGGACAGACCCGGGTTGTTTCTTTTAAATGGATTTTTCTGCTGACTAGACTTGGAGCCACTGAATCCAGCATTGACGGCCGTGTCTTCGGTGTTATCGCCATTCTTTCGACGCTTGAATCTGTTGCGTCGGGGTTTGCCGTTGCTATCTCTGGCATCTGAAGCACCAGGCTTTCCTGATGTGCTGCTGCTACGGGCTAACCAACCATCCTCGCCCGCACAAAAGCGGGTCATAAGTGTCGTAAGGGCTGCCATGGATTTCGGCTTCTCTTGGCCGATGTGTCGGGCTAGCCACTCGTCACAGATGTTATGTTTAAAGGCCACTAGGGCTTCGACATCCGGACAGTCGACAATTTGGTTCTTTTTAGTTAAGAACCGAGTCCAGAATTTCCTGGCTGACTCTCCGGGTTGTTGGGTTATGTGACTTAAGTCATCAGCGTCCGGTGGTCGTATGTAAGTGCCCTGAAAGTTGTCAAGAAATGCGTCTTCCAGGTTCTCCCAACTGCCAATGGATTTTTCGGGCAGACTATTCAACCAGTGCCGAGCTGGTCCCTTGAGTTTTAGTGGGAGATACTTGATGGCATGTAGATCGTCACCACAGGCCATGTGAACATGGAGAAGGAAGTCTTCAATCCAAACCACGAGATCTATTGTCCCATCATATGGTTCAATGTTTACGGGTTTAAACCCTTCTAGAAATTCATGTTCCATTACTTCGTTAGTGAAGCATAGGGGGTGTGCGGCGCCTCTGTGCCGAGCTACTTCACGAAGCAATTCAGATGTAGCTGGTCTGCTATATTCGGCCCGGGTGGATTTGTATATAGTGTGTACAGCGTGACGGTCATCGTCGCGTGTTGAGGTGCGCCCCCGCGATCCGTAGATCGATCTTGGCTGTCCTGCTTTGTCTTCCAATTTGTACAGCAGGTCATGTGTGTATGCCCGAGCCTTTGTGTTTCTATTTGTTTGGCGACGGGGTGTGGGCTGGTGTTAGGACTGATACGCCGCTTTGTCCTAGCCACGTGGTGGTCGGTTAGCCGCATCATGCGCTGGTAGTATGGGCTCTAGCGCCTCGTCCTCGAATTGAGGTAACAACCTGCGCCTGGGGTAACTTTTGGTTGGGCGCTTGAGTCCGTATTCCTCGGCTGCCAGGAACTCACTCCATCTATCAGCTAGCAGATCTTGATCAGCTTGAAGCTGCTGCTGCTTCTTCTTCAGGCTCTTCGCAGTGGCTATAAGCCGGCGCTTGAAGCATTCCTGCTCGGCGGGATGTTCAGGCATGGTAAATTCATTATAGCCGAGGCTCACCTCATCCTCGGAGAGAGGCATGTAATTATCGTCCTCCGAGTCTTCGTTCATGGCCTGTTCATCAGGGCTGGCTTGCCCATCCTCCCGTCCGGCCTATTCGAAGCTTGGCTGGGCGGGGTCGTCTTCATTATCTTCGGCATCGTCCGGAGTGCTATTGTCTCCTGTGTTGGTATTGCTGTTTTTACCATGCTGTGGTTTAGAGCGACGCCGCTAACGTCGGCGCTTCGGCGGCTTCTTGGGAGGTTTGTCCTCGCCTGCATCCTTGTTGTCCTCGCCATTATCTTCTTTGGGGGTATCCACCATGTAAATGTTGTATGACGAGGTGGCTATCCAGCGCCCTGTGGGCGGTGGTTCCTCTTCTTCTCCCACATCATCATCCATACCGTCGATGTCTTCGGAGTCGAAGTCGAGCATGTTGGTCAAGTCTTCGACAGTGGCTATCAAGTGGGTGGTGGGTGGGCAACAAAGTTCTTCGTCGTCCGCTTCCCACTCAAGCCGGACATAGTTCGACCAAGAACCTCCTGACAAGGAGAGATATTTTAATGAATTTAACACGTTGCCCAAGGCCGAGTGTTGAAAGATGTCCACGAAGGTAAACTCCAAGATCGGCGCCCAATTAGATTCGACGGGCGCGGACACACGCGGTTCGGAACCTGTATCCAGAGACGAGTCCGAGGGTCCGATGGCACTTACCTCGCTAGAGGTTGGATCTGTGTTCAACTCCAGCGCCGTAGAGTATGCGGCTTCCATGGTGGGGTCCAGCCCCCCGTCCCCGGACGGTGCAATCTGTTCTGGATCTAGGGCCAGGACAGTCACAAGCATTGTCTCCTAAGCATAGTCCAATGACAGATTTAATTCATGTTCATCGTGGCTACAGGGAGCGGCTGTCATGGGTTCGAATCCGTCGAAGATCAAGTCTCCGCGGATGTCGGCAATGTAGTTCAAACTTCCAAACCTGACCCGACGGCTAGGGGCGTAGCTGTCGATCTGCTCCAGATGGCCAAGTGAGTTGGCCCGCAGTGCGAAGCCGCCGAATATGAAGATCTGTTCGGGGAGAAAAGTCTCACCCTGGACCGCATCGTTGTAGATGATTGAAGGAGCCATCAAGCCTTATAATGACGACACAGTGGAACTCTCACTGAAAGCACCAATGTCGGTGTCAAAACCGGAGGATCTCGGGTAGGGGGGTCCCGAACTGTGCGTCTAAGGCTAATGGTAACAGGAGGCGGGGGACACGATGTTTACCCAGGTTCGGGCCCTCTCTATGGAGGTAATACCCTACTTCCTGCTTGATTGATCTTGATGATATGAGTATTACAAGAGTTGATCTAACATGACATCGTAGACTAACACTAGAAGCTAGCCTATGATAATGATTGTTCTCGTCCTATGGACTAAACCCTCCGGTTTATATAGACACGGGAGGGGGCAGGGTTACACATAGTCGGTTACAGAGAAGGAAATCTACCTATCCGAACCGCCAAGCTTGCCTTCCACGGAAAGGACCCACCCGGACATGGGACGAAGTATTCTATCTTGTATCTTCATAGTCCAACAGTCCGGCTAAAGTACGTAGTCCGGCTGTCCGAGGAATCCTTAATCCAGGACTCCCTCACTGGGGCCGGCGGTTCGGCCAATGGTGGCTGGCGGACCAGGGGGGTGCAGGTTGAAGATGAACTGCAAGCCCTCCCTAAACTACATGGCAAGTGCCTCTTTGCTACCATTGCGTTCAGTTTCGACAGTAACATTCAGATTCCACGATAAATTTCAGTTTTGACAGTTAACTTTAGAGCCAACAGTTTTTACCTCGTCTATTGTAGTCAGGTGGTTTTTGGTGATGTAAATTTTACATATATTTTACATCATCTATTGGAGATGCTATTAGAATCTCACTTGAGATTGACGATGTCTGTCTTGTGCTACTTCAGCCTTGACGTCTTACGGCTCACCGGAGCTGCTCCAACGACAGAACGATCCATCACAACAGAGCAGTGCCCTAGACATCATCTACAGATTCCTCAGATCTTCCTCCACACCTCCGATAGTCACCTCTGCCGCAACTGCTTCAGCGACCAACCCAATGATGCTGAGGTCGACACGGCTACGACAAAGAGGTTGTACACTTGTTGCATCACTTATTACTATACATTCATATCGATCCATTAGGGCTATTTTGGTTCAACGGAAAGACATAGCAATAGGGAATTTTCCAATGGCACTCTACTATTCAATTATTCATGCATTTTGTTGAAAGGAATGAAGCAAAACATCCACCTGGACCTACTTTTCAAAATCCTATACATGAAAACAAGACCAAGTGCATTAGTGTCAGAATAACATTCTAACTGTACACGCTTTCATATGGTTTCACTTTTTTGGCCATGTTTCTTTGCATTCCTCTGTTCTTCCAATTCCTGTAAACCAAACACCCAAGTTGACAGAAATCCTGTGTTTACAAATGCTCTGTTTACCATGTGCATTCCTATCCTATTCCGTTGTTTTTCCTATCCCTGCGTTTTTAGAATCATGCAAGCCAAATGAGCCCTTACAGAATTACTTCAGTTACAGGTAGGTGTCGAAGGGAACTTTGTGTGTTTTGTCCTGCTCTTGCCGCGACATCGTCCACCTCACCTGAGCTGCTCTATCGATAGAAGCATCCACCAAACCAAACATCACGACTCCTGACTGTCTTTCGCCGCCTCGGATCTCCTTCCCTGCCGCCGACACCCACCGCAACGACATCACCATCATCGACTCAGCAGATGAACCTGAGGAGTACACGGGTCCACAAGAGAGGTCGCACTCTTTTGTTTCTGTTTATGTTATGCATTGCTTAAAATTACCTGCTACTTTATCGTCATGTTCACCTCTTGGACTCCAAGTCAGGTCCAAATTAATGTTCAAAGTTGAGTTTTAAATTAGTTGTGGGGCACATATCGAGGAAGCAATGAATAGTATCTCTGTCTAATATCTGGTTCACCTAGGGTATGCCTATGTTGTTCATCTTGGATGGGAAACAAATAGTAAAGCAATCATCATTTGTCTTTTTATTAAATTAAAGCAATCATCAGCCTGTTATCATTATTTTTGGATCCATCCACTGGTTGTTACCATCACTCTAAATTTTTGCATGCTCTCCTTACATAATCTCACCATATTTTTTTGTATGCATGTCAGATATTGTACACAGTCATGCTGAACATGTAGAGAAAAAGAGAAGAGTTTTGTGTGATAATATAATGTCATGCTGACATCGCTAAATGGTGGGTTCAATGGAAAACCCTCCCCACCCCTCTCCAGATTGTAATCTAGAGGAAGATATCTGTTCTGAGGCAGATTCAGACGCCGCTGACCACTACTATTTACCCCCCAAGGTGTTTGCTCTACCTTGGCATGATGATGTTAGTCATATCATGCATATGTTGCCTTGCAGTGCCTACTTTTGAACTGATATATGTCATCTGCTTAGTTTAGACATGTACTATAATGCCATCTATTTAGTTTCTATATCATATACGGGAATTATGCAGTCTCATGTCTTTTAGCCAGCCATAATATATGTGAAATGTGCAATGCCATCCTGTTTAACCAGGCATCATATATTTGAATGATATCTTGCCCATCCTTTTCTTCATTACATTTCCATTTGTCGGCAATGTTTGTACATTAAACTACTCTTCCTGTGAATCAGCCATTTGGGTGGGAGATGGAAAAATCTGGAGTGAAAACAAGGCCTTCAGAGCAGACAGTGCTACCTGTCGAAGCAGATCTCTTGTTGGGTCCCGATAGCTCCTCAGAGATGGATTCAGAGACAGATGACTAGTCCTATTCCCCCACCGAAGTGTATGCTCTAACTTGGCATGGTTATACTGCTCATATCATGCATATGGTGTCTTGCATTGCATAGTTTAGACATCATATACACAATATTCAACACCATGTTTTTAGTTCAGACATCATATCGAATGCCCTCTGTTTAGCATATGGATCACATATGTGGATTAAATGATGTGATCCTGATTACTTAGATAACATGTAGGTGAATTATGTCATGCGATCCTGTTTAGTTATTCATCATATCTTTGAATTATGTTATGCAATGCTATCTAGTTTAGATAGACATCATATATGTGAAATTATGTCATGCTATCCGTTTTAGTTAAAAATATACATGTCAACTATTTCATGCCCTCTTTTTTCCACACTATCTGTTGCACCTGTCTCTCATACAATGTCTGTACATTCAACCATGTTTCCTGTTTATCAGCCATTTGAACTGGAGCGGGTGATGCCAGTATCTAGCGGACTAAAAACACGGTCTTCAAATAAAATAGTGCTACCACTTGTTGGAGATAGCACCCTGGTTGTACATGCACGAGAACCAGCCCTACCACACATAACCCAAACTCTCGCAGATTGTACCCCTACTGCAATGGACAGAGAACCAGCTTCACCCAATCTAACCCCAACCCCAGCAGATAGTAACCCAGTTCCTGTTGACACAACACCATCTCCACCACAGAGCTCCCAAACAAGAGCAGTTAGTAAGGCAGCTCCAGTGCCCAAAGGGTCAGTACTACCACAGCGAACCCTAACTCCACCAGTTAGTATGCCTATTCCTATGGAGGAAGCACAACCAGCTAGTCGTAGTTTAGCATCTATCGCATTTGATGTTGTTAAATGTATGTGCGTATCTTCCCATCTTGGAAATATTATACTGAAGATGAAGCAAAATGCCGGTTGCAGGTGTTTGTCCAGGAGTTATGTGTATGTTATTCATGGCAATTACTTTGCTTTGTCCCATACATCCTACCTCCATGATGGTTATAATACAGCAAATTTCTCATTTTTCTCTATAGAGAAGGACCGATTTGGAAACTCAGGATGAGGTAACATGTGCTAATACCTCTCCTATCTTCAAGAATGCTTGGTGGCAGTATTGGAATTACCTGAAGAAAACGTACTTCACCGTCAAAGAAACTCATCAAATTCCCTTACGTTCTCCTAAGACACATTTACTGGACGATGATAGGGAACGCCTTGTTCTGTACTGGTCCCGAACCAATAATGTGGTAAGGTCTATGAGCTCATTTTCTATTTTTAAGTACTATATTCTTGCGTCTTACTGTACTCTGTTCATGTAGAACAAGTGCCTAAACTTGAAGAACAACTGTTCTAATTTAAGATTCCATTGCTATCATAGTTCTAAAAAGTGCTAGGCATTAATTGTGCGTTTTGCCACCATCTTGTGCTTTACTGACCAAAGCGCATGCTTATGCGCAGTTATACATAGATTAATCATAGTTATGCGCTATGCGTTTTGCCAACGCCTAGAGCCTAGGCGCGCTTAAGCGCTCGCTTAGGCGCGCCTTTTTTAACTATGATTTCTATGGTGCATACTGCTTTGCTCTTGTATCACTGTATTTACTCATACAAACTTATTTTTAAATTGAAGGATCCAATCGACACTCCAATGGCACAGCAGGTATGTTCACGCATGTTTCTTTAATAGGTTTGCTCTTATCAAAAGCTCTGTTGATTTCTATTTCAATTGTGTATACAGTTGACTTCTCATATCATGCACATTACTAGCATCACAACAGAGCCAATAGTGTTGTTGTACATGTAGACCCATGGTACCCATCTGAAATCTTGTTGTGCCGTGTAGTTTCCCACGCTTTGTATTCTTTCACTGCTTCTTTGTCTTGAACTGATATGATTTGAACCATGTCTCTATTTTGATTTGGCAAGACAATGCAGTGACCATAGGACATAGATATATGTTTGTTTGATGCTTTTATTATGTACTAGTACTTGGCAATAGAAGTTTTGGTAGTTTAATCATGTCCACCTTACTAATGAACTGGTTCACCGAAATGAGTTTCATATACTAGTACATGCTAAACCTGTTATGTGTTTGCTTGTTTCTTTTTTTAGAATGCTGACAGAATATTCGGGAAGAGTGCCTTATTAAGCAATGGTAAAGGAAGTAATGCATATAAGGTTCAGGATAGTGAGACATCCTTGTTGGTCTCCAACAAAGCTGATAAAACAACTAAGGAAGACTATCTTGAAGACAGTGAGACAACCCCAAAGTCCTGTCTTGGTTTAGTGTTCGAGTTACTGGCCACTACCGCTTGCACAAGCTATTCAAACTCACTGTCTGAATCAGTTCGGCTTCTTGAGTCTCAACTACAAGCTGAAAGACATCGATCAGCTATGCTGCGACAAGAAGCATAATGACTGTGGAAGTCCCTGGAGCATTCAGATGCATACTTTCTGGTGCAACAGCAAGCGTTGGAGGATTTTAGCGCCAAACAGACAAAGCTAATAAGCTTGCTAAGCTTATTGCCAGCATGGTGGATACCCAGGATAACGTTTCTTGAACTCTTCTAAACTTGTTTCAGTTATGCTCTTGTTTTGCCGCCGCATTTATTTGCAGTGGTGGCCAATTTTGACGGCCAGTGTATGTAATATGTTGCTTTGTTCCCTATATTTGCACTGGTGGCGAACTTTGATGCCCAGTGGATGTAGTATGTGTAATAGCAGTAATAGGCTAGCGTTAATTGCTTGCTTATTTATTTCCTTATTGTCTTGTTTAGTTGTTTGCTTGTAGTCACTGCAGTTCTTTTTCTGTGTTTTTCTAGTGGCCACAATAACCTATTTTTGGTAACTAGGCCAAAATAATCATGGCAACACATGGACCGTTGTAACCATGGGCCTCTTGCGGGCCGTATGATCCATGGGCCTTCTACGGGCCATAGGATCCATTGGCCTTCTATACGGGCCATAGGATCCATGGGCCTTCTACGGGCCGTAGGATCCATGGGCCTTCTACGGGCCATATGATCCATGGGCCTTCTACCGGCCGTATGATCCATGGGCCTTTTACGGGCCGTAGGATCCATGGGCCTTCTACGGGGCGTATCATCATTTCGCCAATCACGGGTCGTACTATTCATGGACCATAACGGGCTGTTAATAGGCTGTATTTGATAACTCTATGAAAATAGCACAACGATTTTTTTACATGAAAACGACCCAACGTATTAGCGGGCCACAAACGGGCCGACTGTAACCATGGGCTGAATTTGGCCCACAAGCAGAAAATGACAGTAACGGGCCATAAGTAACCGAATGCTGGAAATGAGCCCAAGAATAAATGGGCCCTAAGACGGTCGAAAGATAACTTGGGCTGGAAATGGCCCAATGGAATAATGTGCCATTAATGGGTATAAAGTGATACACTGTTCATAACGGGCCAGTTTCACCACGGGCCGTCAATGGGCCAAGAGTTACAAAGGGCCTCATATGGGCCGAAAGACATCATGGGTCATACATGGGGCGGAAGTTAAAATGAGCTGGAATCATATTGGATGGCCCAGATGACGCTACTGGGCCTAATTCGGAGAGGTCGTAAAGGGCCCTGGGTTAGCGGGTTGTAAATGGGCTATATGCAAACAAGCGTTAACATGCTTTTCATGGGCTAGCCCGCCACCTTTTGACCAAGTCAAACTGGCCGGCCTTTTCACAGGAATGGGGCTCTGTTGGGTCGTGCCACGTGTCGACGTATCATAGGCGCCTTGGGTCCAATGAGTGGATGACATCTGTCCCAACAGTGAGCCGGCACGTGTTTCCTCCAGCCAATGATGATTTTACACGTGGAAAATCCCCATTGGCCGGGGCTGTTAACGGGTTATCGGATCCAAAACCGGACCCGGTAGCTTAACGGCATTCTGTTACGGTGGATGCCACGTGTTGGTCACCCTTGACGAAAGCACTTCTGTGACGCGCGATTTATTGTCATGGAAGTGGACACTTCCGTGATGATAATTTTGGTAATGTCATGGAACACTTCTATGTTAACACAGGTATAACTATCTTGATTCTATCATAAAATCGTCATGGATGTACATGCATGACAGAAAACGCGACCTAGTGTGACAAACACGTATCATCACGGAAGTGTATTTTTTTGAAGTGATGGTTTTAGACAACCGTATGGTTGATTGTGGGCAACTGGATACATGGTTTTAGGCAACAGTATGGTTGGTTGTAGGAAACTATGAAACATAAAAAGGGGATAAAGAACAAGGGATCCCACCCTAAGAGAAGAAATTCTTGGCACATGACTATGGCACAAACTTAATTGAAAGGTATCTAAAACCTTTAGATATTGGCCAAATCGTGGTCTTGGTAATGTTTCTGTTCATGAGGATTGGGCAATGGGATACATGGTTTTAGGCAACTATATGATTAATTGTGGGCAACTATGTTATCTTTCATGCATTGTGCATAAAAAAGGGGATGCGACAACTGTGGTATATTTTTCTATGTGTTTTTGTTGCATTTTTTGTGTGGTAATTTCTCCGAAATCACACGATGTTCTAAGTATTCATCAATGCAGCCGAAGACTGCAGGCAAAAAAAATAAATGGAACCAAGAATAGCAGGGCGAAAAGAACAGTCGTCTGAACCAACCTATCCAATCAAGAAGAGCACCGCCGGAAAACAATTATGAAAAATGTTTGGCAAATCCACTTGACAAACAAAAAAGTAAAAAAATGGACCACTTCCGATCCACTCCTAGGCAGCTCCTTTCGACATATTGAGCAACTCCAATCATAACCTGGGCAGTGCCCTCCACCTTCGTCTATCCCACACGCTTCCTCTCTCTTGCCTCGCTGCTCACCACCTTCGTATCCCCTGCCGCCCTCTACCTATATCTCCCCCCACACACACCACTCCGTGCATTATGTCTTAATTTTGGGAAACTCTTATACCACCTACATTCCAGAGATTGCAAAACATGTGTATACATTCCAACAAACAAGAGCCCCACTACAACCCTTTATTCAAGGCTGATGCAATCGAGATCAACATGGCATTGTGCTTATTCCATTAAGAAATCTTAAAATTTCATCTCCAATTTCAATCAAGCTTGGTGTGTGTTGACTGTTGGTGTCTAAAACTATCTCTGAATCTAGTTCATCACTCATCCCTCACAAAAAGTTCAAGCAATTGTCCTAACAACATCCAAAAAGCCGGACTACGAAAACGCAACGCAAAAATTCTTCTGGCAAATTCAAGCAACTATCTAACAAAATCAAGCAACTATATTACAAAAACGAAATGAAAAATGTACTATGAAAACCAAGCAACTGTCCTAATAAAACCAAGCAACTGCATTACCAAAAACACTATGCAAAACTTGCCTATCAAAACAAAGCAACTGCATTAGGAAAAGTGCTAGATGCTAACACACCTACATCGGCAGTTGGCTAGACATGTCGGTAATCCAGCATGTCCGTAGCACGCCCAAATAAATGAATGTTAGCATATATATCAATTAGACACTACTACACGCCCTTGTGGTCACGCCACTTGATGGCGCCGTCGCGCTCTACCTTATTAAGCATTTGGGGTATTTCAAAGCTACTCTACATAAGTAGTCCCTCCATCCCATAATTTAAGATGTTTTTTGACACTAATGTAGTGTCAAATAAAACATCTTACATTATGAAATGGAGGGAGTGTGTCATAAGATTCAGGAAAATAACATGCAAGAAGGACAAGAATTTCCACCAATGTGGTTACACTCTAGGCTAAGCAGTTATATCGAACATGCGGGCCACTAGAATCGTGCTAGAACTGGACGCTCAGGGTTGAGGTGCCGCAAACTGAAGCATGTGGATTGTACAAGAATTCCAAGGTAGGATGACCAAGCTACATAATAACCTATATGTAACTTGTAAGGCCACAATTTTAAATGAATGGTGCATGGCGTTGATTCAACAAATTCGTAGACACAACTACCACGCAACCTGGTGAGCAGAGCAGCAGGTACGACCGTACGAGAGCTACATGCAGACAACACCAAGCACCATGAGCAGCAGTTGTGCACGCCAATTGATTGCGCAGCTGCACCAATAGCTATAGTACCAGCAGCGTCTTGGTGATGCCCCAGGCAACACGAACGGCCGCCGCAGGCGACCTGAGCACCAGGTTCGAGACCCAGAGCCTCCATAGCTTCATGTCCTCCATGGCTTCAGTTCTGCAGTGTGGCGGGTTCATGGATGACCCAGAGCCCTGGCGGCCGCAGCGGCCAGGCAGATGTACCTCCAGCACATAGAGAGACTATCGGTGTACAAAAGTGTGGGTACTACTGTACCCCTTACTTGTGCACGGACAATCACAGCCACCCCTACAGCAGGACTTGGCAAAGTAGAGGAGGACAGCCGAAGGCAAGACAGGTACAAAGAATGTCAAGACAGGCACTCAAGGCAACAAGCAGCAAGAGGTAAGCAGGGTCACGCCTGGCAACAAGACTTGCCGAGGCAACCTGTGAGGACCCCGGCAAGCTCCTTGCCCGGGGCGCTTGCAAAGAGACCAGCAGGGCCACCACCCTTGGGGTTGAGAGCTCTGACACCATCGACAACATTAAGGCCAAGATTTGAAGAGCACATGCCTGACGGCATGCAGCCCCTCACAAAGATTGGCAACCCACGAATCCACGTGGGATCAGAAGACGAAGGCCCCCGGCAAGACCCTTGCCGGGGATGATCGCTGGGCCGCGGCCAGGCCCACGCCCGGCAAGGTTTCGCCACCTCACCACCACTCCAACGCAACGATAAGCATGCCAGCTAAGTAGGCGCTTGCGTGGCGGCATGCAGATCTTCGTGGAAGCCTACCACTTCGCCAACACAACAGTTGGTTGGCCAGCGTGGCGCTGCATGCCTCGTCGGCCCGGACGCGTGGCGAGGCAAGGAAGAGCGGCGAAGGATGAGATGGCCTCTGTTGCCGTCCCCAACAAAGCGAGAGGACATGTAGGCGACGCATTAAATGCGCTTGTCATGCGTTGATCGAGCGATAAGCTCGTACCACTGTAGCTTGCCACCTCCTGTGTGCCGCTGTGGCAACCCCTTTGTGTATAAAAGGAGGCCCAGGGCGCATAGAGAGAGGATTCGGACTTTTGGACAAAGCACGCACCGTAGCTAGTTCAAAAGCTCAAGAACACACGTATAACCAGATAAAGTAGGACTAGGGTATTACGCATCCTTGCGGCCCGAACCTGGATAAAAATCCTCCATGTCCTAACGGCTCAATCTGCTCTTGGTGCAACTAGACCCCCGCCGAACGTAGAAGGGATTCTTGTGTCCCCATATGTGATCGGTTTCCCCGACATCTTTGGCGCGCCAGGTAGGGGCGTGGTTTTGAGAATCTGGTCCGTTGGTTAGGGCAGCAGCTTCTTCGTCGCCACGGCTCCAAAGAAGAAGACGACCACGGCGGCCAACTCGACCGAGATCGTCTGCGCCATCCTGGTGCAAAGGTCCAGGCGAGCAGCAGCGCCCACGGCCGCAACGACGATTTACATGGCAAGAAAAAGCTAAGTTATCTTAACTTTGAGTAATTATTCCTTTTTATGAGGTTATCAGCCCCCAAGTTCTTCCAGGGGCTAGTCAGCTGTTTTGGTGTGCCAAACAGGGTCATCACCGATAACGGCACACAGTTCGCAAGCCGCACCGTCATGCAGTACATCCCAGACCTCGGCAACAAGGACAACGACTTTGGACAAGCTACGCAAGTGCGGAAGACGCTGGATTGATGGGTTGCCGGTGGTTCTTTGGTCAATCAGAACAACGCCAAATCGAGCCACCGGCCAGACGTCCTTCTCCCTCGTATACGGGGAAGAGGCAGTTCTCCCCATGGAACTCATATACGGGTCACCTTGAGTGCTTGCTTATGACGAGCTTGAGCAAGAGCGGTTGCGGTGAGATGACGCAATGCTCCTTGAGGAAGATCGTCTTCGGGTGGCTGTGCGAGCTGCACGCTACCAGCAAGCCTTGCGCCGCTACCATAGCCGCAAGGTTCATGCCCGAAGCTTTGAGGAAGGCGACCTTGTTCTTCAGTGCCTTCAGTCGGCCAAGAATTCTAACAAGTCGACGCCAAAGTGGGAAGGCCCTTATCGGGTGATACGAGTCACTAGGCCTGGCGCAGTCCGCCTGGGGACCAAAGATGGTATTCTGGTGAGCAACTCCTGGAACATCGAACATCTTCGCAAGTACTACCCATAAGATGCGGTTGCCGGGCCCCCCGGCAGACCACTATTTGTACAAGCCTTGCCGACAAGGCATGTAACCCTTTGTACAAAGCCAGACGCACACCTTGAGCAACAGATAAATAAATGAAGCGCTGGCGCCCTAAGTTGTAGCATGCATGCTAGGTCGAGTCTCTGTCTCTCTCTATTAGGTTTGATAGTGCTTAGCAGCGACTAACCCCTAGTACAGAGGTTGAGTGCGCGTCTCTCTTCCCATTCCGGTCCTTTTTGGTTCGCAGGCTGCCCGGGCGTTTCTGCCAAACCCTTTGAAGGAAAGGAGACATATTGGCATCCCGACCCCGGCAAGCCAAGGTTGCCGGGGGCTGCAAACTCAAGTGTCCAACCACAGCAAGCCAAGGTTGTTGGGGGCTACAGACTTAGACAAGTTTTTTGCCCCATGCTATGTACTTCCGTATGGAACTTGGACGTACGAAACTTCGTTTATTCCTATACCACCGTGCCCCCTCTCTCCCGTGCCCAACAACCCTTTTTTCGGGCTGGAACTTGGTTGTAGTGCGGTGAGAAGGAGACAAATGAAGGGCCTAATCCTACTCCGCCCCTGCCTCCGCCAAGGGCATAAGTGTGGACGAGCTATGAAGCGGGACGCTGGCAAGGTCTCTTTTCGGATGACGATGTTTATCTTAAGATAACAAGGACTCGTTCCTTGGTGTGAGCCCTGCTCGCGCACAAAAAAACCTGGCAAGCACCCTTTTCTTCATTAATACGTTGTTAACAAGTACAATTCATAGAGAATGTAAACATAAGCAAGGGATTGAAAAGTCTAAATTCAACAAGTACCCGCGGGCTTAAGATTCAAAAAAAGATAAGGTGCCCGTAATCCCTTTCTTGTCCCTCTCCTCACGAAGAGGACCAGAACAGCAGGAGGGCAAAACACCAAGAGAACCTCCCGGCAGCCGTCCAGAGGAGGGCTGGTGATGACGATGCCGGGGAAGAAGCTGGAAGATGAGGCAGCGGTCCGCCAATATGAGACGAAGGCGTCGATGCCATCGTACTCCGACTTGACGGCCCGCCACCCGCCTTCTTCGTCTTCTCTGGCCCTCCAACACCAGCCACCAAAAGCGGCAACCCCTAGAAGTTCAAGGAGCTGGCTTGGGAAGCCACCGCCAAAAACTACCCCCCCGGCAAATCGCTCTGCTGGGAAGGAGGCCAGGTGCAGATGATGGTGCTGCCAGCGTCGCTCAGGGGCGGTGTATCCAACACCTAGTCGGACCAGTCATCCTCCCGCCCGCTGCCCCCGTTGTTGATGTCGTTGTCCTCCTCGCCGTTGTCGCTTGAGGAGGAGCTCTCATCATCGGTTGAGGTCTCCGCACAGCACCCTAACATGTGTCCCGAGCGCCTGAAGACCTTGATGGAGAGCAGGTCGCTCTCCACTAGTTTGAAGGGGAGAACATGCCCCTTCATAAAGCAGTGGACGCGTGCGGAGGTTTTCCAATCCCGGCGAAGGAGCATTACATGAGGGACGGGGAACCTTGTTATCACCCACATGTCGCCATTGCAACAACCCTTCATGTGAAGCCTTAGCCTCGGCGGCTGGTTTATCTCCATCACCCTTGCGGACGCCTCGGGGAGGCGGAGGCAGCTACGCGGCGGCTTGCGTAACTGCAAGATGAACTCCAGCGCCGTGCCTCCGACATGGCCGCTCAATGAGGCAGGATGAGATGGAGGCGAAGAAGGTGGCGCCACGGGTGTCCCCCTTCCATGCCCACCTCTGCCTCGACTACCTTGCCGACCGTGGCCCCGTCCGACACCTCTGCCTTAAGCCTCTGGCTCTTCCTTAACCGCCGCGGCTTTCTAGCAGGACGAAGATCTAGTCGCCTCTACAGAATGACGACCACGGCCGCGCCCTCTCGGCATGGTGATGGATGGAAGATGGGGAAAGGAGAAGATGCGAGAGGATGCCTCTCCTCCTCCTCCTGGACCCCTTTTTATAAGCCAAACCAAGGAGACTGAAGGCTAGCTTTGCGCCTCTAAAAAGCCCTTTCAAATCCTGCTCATTAAAGCCACTAACAATGAGCGAGCCGTCGACCGCCCTCCCCGTGCCAATCAAATGTGCATGGGTATCGGCCATGGCGTGCCTTCCCATATCCCATGCATCCGTCACTTACCCCGCGCCATGCATGTGGTGTACGTGGCGGAAAAGGCAGGCATGGTAGGAAACATGGATCAGCGGCTCTAAGATTGAGGAAGGCAAGGAGAGTAAATGAGCAGCGGCCCCGTGATTTCCCCCTCTTTTCTGAGGTAGGTGTGGGCCGCCTCTTTACTATCCACCATGGGGTGACGCAAGCATGTTGTGATCATCCCGCGCACGACACCTACGTCACGCGCTCAATGCGGGTCGTGGGAAGTGCAACTGCCAGAAAGACCGTGGCGCTTCGCCTCTGCCACACCTGCCCGTGCACTGCTTTGGGCCTGGCCCAACTACGCCTTGCACTTATGTGTGTCCTAGGCCCGGGGGCTCCTGTCGGTGTACAAAAGTGTGGGTACTTCTGTACCCCTTAATTGCACATGAACGGTCGTAGCCACCCCTACAGCAGGGCTTGGCGAAGTAGAGGAGGACAGCTGAAGGCAAGATAGGTACAAAGAATGTCAAGACAAACACTCAAGGCAACAAGCAGCAAAAGGCAAGCAGGGCCACGCCCGGCAACAAGCCTTGCTGAGGCGACCTGCGAGGCTTGCCGGGGGAGCTTGCAAAGAGACCAGCAGGGCCACCACCCTTGGGGTTGAGAGCTCTAACACCATCGACAACATTAAGGCCAAGATTTAGAGAGCACGTGCCTGGCGGGATGCAACCCCTCACAAAGATTGGCAATCCACGAATCCACGTGGGATCAGAAGACGAAGGCCCCCGGCAAGACCCTTGTCGGGGACGGCTCCAAGGCCCTCAGCAAGTCTTGCTGGGGATGATCGCTGGGCCGTGGCCAGGCCCGTGCCTGGCAAGGTTTCGCCACTTCACTACCACTCCAGCACAACGATAAGCATGCCAGCTAAGCAGGCGCCTGCGTGGTGGCATGCAGATCTTCATGGAAGCCTACCACTTTGCTAACACAACAGCTGGTTGGCCAGCGTGGCGCTGCATGCCTCGTCGGCCCGGACGTGTGGCGAGGCAAGGAAGAGCGGTGAAGGATGACATGGCCTATGTTGCCGTCCCTAATAAAGCCAGAGGACACATAGGCGACGCATTAAATGCGCTTGTCCTGCGTTGATTGAGCGATAAGCTCGTACCACTGTAGCTTGCCACCTCCTGTGTGTCGATGTGGCAACCCCTTTGTGTATAAAAGGAGGCCGAGGGCGCATAGAGAGAGGATTCAGACTTTTGGACAAAGCATGCACTGTAGCTAGTTCAAAAGCTCAAGAACACACGTATAACCAGATAAAGCAGGACTAGGGTATTACGCATCCTTGCGCCCCGAACCTGGATAAAAATCCTCCATGTCCTAACGGCTCGACCTGCTCTTCATGCAACTAGCCCCCCGCCAAACGTAGAAGGGATCCTTGTGACACTATAGGTGATCGGTTTCCCCGACAGAAACGGACAGGGAGGGTGGAGGGGGGAGGAGGAGGAGAAGATGATAGTGTTGTTGCTGCGGCCGGCCAACTCGCTTGGATCCCCGTCGACCTCCATGGCTTCGACGCCGCCGTTCTCCTCTGGTTCCTCGCCACCATCATGAGAAGATGAAAGGGGATCGGGATAGGGCGTTCTTTTCTGGAGAGAGACATCCAAGGGAGTAGCAGCACTTTTTTTAGCGACCTGCGTCAGCCTTGTTGGGTAGTGTGAGCGCTCGCAACAACCGAATGGCGCAGCTGCATGATGTAGAATTCGGGTAGAAAATAACAAAGCAAAATCCAGGGACTCCTCAGTTAGTTGCGCTAGGATAGCCAATTCCACTTTTTTTTTTCTGGTTTTCAATGCACAAAAAACTATGCACGGGAGAGAATCGAAACTGCAACCTACTGTTTAAGTGAAACACGCACTAACCAACCAGGGTTGACCACAACTTGTGATAATCCATTTCCTTTCCCTATTTTATTCTTAAGTGAAACTGCAACTACCTTTGGCTACAGCCGAGAGCTTTTAAACGGTTTGCTTTGGTTGCCTTTGCTTTTTTAAAAGTTGGGGCAGGGGGGCAACCCCTTTCGTTTCAAAAAAAGAAATTATTCTTTTCGCATCCCGGATTTTTTTCCGATCGTGGCTTTTTTCGGACCTTTTTTGCTTTGGTTTTTTCTTTTATTTTTTGTTTTGTTTTCTTTCATCTTTTTTCCATTTTTCTATACAATTTTTTCAAATTCGTTTAACTATTTTCAAATCTGTGAATTTTTAAAAAATTCGATGAACATTTTTCTAAATCGACAAACTTTCTAAAAATTGGATCAATATTCGTCAAATTTTTTTCTAATTCAATGAACTTTTTCAAAATCGATGAACCTTTTGAAATTCGATGAACTTTTTTCCAAGTCGATGATTTTTTCAAACTCGATGATCTTTTTTTCAATAAATGATGAAGCTTTTTCAAAAATCAATGAAATTTTTAGAAAATAGATGAACTTTTGTTTTGAAATTCATGGGCTTTTAAATGCATGTTTTTCAAAATATAATGAAATTTTTTAAGAAAAAATAAACTTTTCCCAAATTGTTTTCAAATAACGCATAAATCTAAGCTATTTAGTAATTGGTTGAGTAATAAATAGCACGGCGGCATTAGTTCTAAAACTATTCGGGTTGGTATTAGCCACTAGAGTTCAGAATTGTAGTTGTAAGCTAAGGGCGTGTTTGGTTGTCTGCACATAGCATTGCATGTTTTTCTTTGCTGGACCCGGGTGAGGTAAAACATCCCAAAAACCAACATTTGCACATAGTTTGTTGCCCGCATTTAGGCTGGCTGCACGAGGGAACTAATATAGACCCACCGTTTGGTTGGTTGTGTTGCAGTAGGCAAATATATCACACGTTCTTTGGTTGCAAACTGCATAAGGTGTTGTCACCACACACGATGTGAACATACTTTTAGTCCTACTTAGGAAACAAATGATAGTTCATCCTAACTACTATGAAATAGCATTCGTACAAATTATTACGAGCCATATGGCTGAATAGGGAAAGTTCATCGATGCTAGCTAGGTGGAAGTCCATCATCTTCATTCCCTCTTCTGCTGCTGCTATTTCTTCTTCTTCGGCTTCTTCTTCTCCTCATCTGTTGCTTCTTCATCTCTTCTACTGTTGCTCTTCTTCTTCTTCTTCTTCTTCAGATCCTTGTCTGGCCTCTGTTATCCCACATTGCCTATTCCCACTCCATCTTTTCATTTCCAGGCTTTGTTGTCAAGTGCCTCCACACCATGGCCAGAGTGGACAACATCATCAGGCGTCTTATTCATGCTAGAATTTTATTAATCGAAAACTTGATACATGTGTGGATACATAGACAAAACACCGTGTCCCTAGTGAGCCTCTACTAGACTAGCTCGTTAACCAAAGATGGTTAAGTTTCCTAACCATAGACACGTGTTGTCATTTGATGAACGGGATCACATCATTAAGAGAATGATGTGATGGACAAAACCCATCGGTTAGCATAACATATTGATCGTTCAGTTTTATTGCTATTGCTTTCTTCATGTCAAATACATATTCCTTTGACTATAAGATTATGCAACTCCCAAATACCGGAGGAATGCCTTGTATGCTATCAAACTTCACAACGTAACTGGGTGATTATAAATATGCTCTATAGGTATCTCCGAAGGTGTTTGTTGGGTTGGCATAGATCAAGATTAGGATTTGTCAATCCGAGTATCGGAGAGGTATCTCTAGGCCATCTCGGTAATACGCATCATAAGAAGCCTTGCAAGCAAAGTGACTAATGAGTTAGTTATGGGATGATGTATTACGAAACGAGTAAAGAGACTTGCCAATAACGAGATTGAACTAGGTATGAAGATACCAACGATCAAATCTCTGGCAAGTAACATACCGATGACAAAGGGAATAACGTATGTTGTCATTACGGTTCGACCGATACAGATGTTCGTAGAATATGTAGGAGCCAATATGACCATCCAGGTTCCACTATTGGTTATTGACCAAAGAGGTGTCTCGGTCATGTCTACATAGTTCTCAAACCCGTAGGGTCCGCACGCTTAACATTCGATGACGATTTTTTATTATATGAGTTATGTGATTTGGTGACCGAATGTTGTTCGGAGTCCCAGATGAGATCACGGACATGACGAGGAGTCTCGAAATGCTTGAGAGGTAAATATTGATATATAGGATGATAGTATTCGGACACCGGAAGTGTTCCAAGTAGTATTGGGTATTTATCGGAGTACCGGGGGGTTACCGGAACCCCTCAGGGAATAATGAGCCATATGT
>NC_041383.1:614841698-614884905 GCF_002162155.2 Triticum dicoccoides
AGTAGGATTCCTCCTACTTGTGGCGCCCAAAGGCTGCTCCCCCTCCCCCTACCACCTATATATACATGGGGAGGTTATAACCCACAAGTGTAGGGGGTCGTTTGTAGCCTTCTTCGATAAATAAGAGTGTCGAACCCAACGAGGATCTAAAGGTAGAACAAATATTCCCTCAAGTTCTATCGACCACCGATAAAACTCTACGCACACTTGATGTTTGCTTTACCTAGAACAAGTATGAAACTAATTTGCAAGAATAAAACTACGAGTACTTTGCTAGAATAAAATAAATTGGAAGGTAATAGAAGTGGATAGCTTTTGCCAACAAGAAAGTCATTTGTCCCTAGGCAATTGATAACAAGTACCGGTAATCATTCTTGTAATTCTATATGAGGGAGAGGTATGAGCTAATATACTTTCTCTACTTGGGTCATATGCACTTATTATTGGAACTCTAGCAAGCACCCACAACTACTAAAGATCATTAAGGTCGTGAAACCCAACCATAGCATTAGGTATCAGGTCCTCTTTATTCCATACGCAACAACTCACCTACTCAGGTTTAAGCTTCTGTCACTCTCGCAACCCACCATAAGAGAATCATGAACATATTGCAACACCCTACAGCGGAGGGGCCTCACGTTTGCATGAGATGGAGGGCACTGTAGGACAGCACCATAAATAAAATATACAATCATATCAACCAAGATCATGATTAACCCATAGGACAAAATGGATCTACTCAAACATCATAGGATAGCCAAATATCATTGGGAAAGAATATATGGAGTTGAACACCATGTTTAAGTACAAATTACAGCGGGGAGAAGGGGTGTTACACCGCTGCATAGAGGGGGGGGGGAGTTGGTGTTGACGGTAGCAAGGTTGTTGATGTAGATCGTCTTCACGATCCTAACCCCAGCGGCACTCCGGCACCACCGGGAGAGAGGGGGAGAGAGCCCCCTCCTTCTTCTTCTTCTTCCTTGGCCTCCCCCAAGATGGGAGGAGGGTTCCCCCTATGGTCCATGGCCTCTATGGCGGCAGAGGGGCGAGAGCCCCTCCAAGATTGGATGTGTATCTTTGTTCCCTTTTGTTTCACGCTCCCCAGATCTGGCCCTTCACGGTTTATTAATTTCCCGGAGATACGTAACTCCGACTGCGTTGAAATATTTACACGATTTTTCCACAAATTATCTTTCTTGCGCCAGAAGTAGAGCTTCAACCAACGTCCGAGGTGCGCATAAGACACCTAGGCGCGCCTGGCCCCCCAGGCGCGCCCTGGTGGGTTGTGGTCACTGTGGGGCCCCTCTTCTGATGATTCCAACTCCCAAAAATCATAAATATTCCAAAATAATTCTCTGTAAAATTTTATTGCATTTGGACTTCATTTAATATGAATTTTCTGCGAAATAAAACATGCAACAAACAGGAACTAGCACTGGGTACTGGATCAATAGGTTAGTCCAATAAATCATATAAAAAGTTGCCAAGAGTATGTGAAAGTTGTATAATATTGGCATGAAACAATAAAAAATTATAGATACGACCGAGACATATCAGCATCCCCAAGCTTAATTCCTGCTCATCCTCGAGTAGGTAAATGATTAAAAAAGATAATTTTTGATGTGGAATGCTACCTAGCATAAACTTGATCATATGTCTAATCATGGCATGAATATTAAGACATAAGTGATTCAAAGCAATAGTCTATAATTTTGACATAAAGACATCAATACTCAGGCATCCCACAAACAATCATGTCTTTCAAAATATCAACGCTAAAGAAAGCTATCCCTACAAAATCATATAGTCTTTTCATATGCTTTGTCTTCTTAACACAAAGTATTTATCATGCACAACCCCGATGACAAGCCGAGCAATTGGTTCATACTTTTTAACGCGCTTCAGTTTTTCCAACTCCCACGCAATACATGAGCGCAAGCCATGGATATAGCACTATAGGTGGAATAGAGTATGATGATAGGGGTAAATATAAAGAAGAAGGAAAGAAAGAAAGTCTCACATCGACGCGGCTAACCAACTAGCTATGGAGATGCCCATCCATTGATATCAACGTGAGGAGTAGGGATTGCCATGCAACGGATGCACTAATAGCTATAAGTGTATGAAAGCTCAATATGAAAACTAAGTGGGTGGGCATCCAACTTGCTTGCTCATGAAGACCTCGGGCATTTGAGGAAGCCCATCATCGGAATATACAAGCCAAGTTCTATAATGAAAAATTCCCACTAGTATATGAAAGTGACAACATAGGAGACTCTCAATATGAAAAACATGGTGCTACTTTGAAGCACAAGTGTGGTAAAAGATAGTAACAATGCCCCTTCTCTCTTTGTTTCTTTCTTTTTTTCTTTGTTTTTCCTTGTTTTTCTTTTTTCCTGACTTGTGGGGGAATCATAGTCTCCATCATCCTTTCCTCACTGGGACATGCTGTAATAATGAATAATGATGATCATCACACTTCTATTTACTTATAACTCAAAAGAAGTAAAAATTAAAACTCGATACCTAGAACAAAATATGACTCTATATGAATGCCTCTGGCAGTGTACCAGGATGTGCAATGCTCTAGCGTAACATGTATAAAAAAATTATGAACGGTGGCTGAGCCACAAATACTATGTCAGCTATATGATCATGCAAAGCAATATGACAGTGAATGCTCAAGTCATCAAATGGAAGTGGTGGAAGTTGCATGGCAATATATCTCTGAATGGCTATGGAAAGGCCATAATAGGTAGGTATGGTGGCTGTTTTGAGGAAGATACAATAAGGCTTATGTTGGATAGAGTGTATCATATCACGGGGTTTGGATGCACCGGCGAAGTTTGCATCGACTCTTGAGGTGAGGAAGGGCAATGCACGGTACCGTAGAGGGTAGCAAATTGCGGAAAGGTAAGAGCGCGTATAATCCATGGACTCAAATTAGTCATAAAGAACTCATATACTTATTGCAAAAGTTTATTAGCCCTCGAAGCAAAGTACTACTATGCATGCCCCTAGGGGTCTAGATTGGTAGGAAAAGACCATCGCTCGTCCTCGACCGCCACTCATAAGGAAGACAATCAATAATAAATCATGCTCCAACTTCATAGCATAACAAGAGACTATACGTGCATGCTTCGGGAATCACAAACCTTAACACCAATATTCCTACTAACCACAACCATTTACTAGTACCTCCCACATATTGTCATCTCTATATCGCAAAACTATTGCAAGGAATCAAACATCTCATATTTAGTGATCCATAAGTTTTATGTAGGATTTCATGACTAACCATGCAATTGACCAATTCATGTTGACTCTCTAAATAGATATAAGTGAAGCGAGAGAGTTTAATTCTTTCTACAAAAGATCATGCTCTAATAAATATAAGTGAAGCAAAAGAGCATTCTACAAATAACGGCTTTCTATGTGACGAGAAACAGGCAATCCAAACTTCAAACGATATAAGTGAAGCACATGAAGCATTCTATATAGCCATACTCAAAAGATATAAGTGAAGTGCAATGAGCATTCTATAAATCAACCATGGACTATCTCATACCAGCATGGTGCATAAAAGAAAAGTGAAAACTAAACACAAAAGACGCTGCAAGATTTACACATATCACATGAACAAAACAAAGACGAAAACATACTGATACTTGTTGAAGAAAGAAGGGTTGCCTTCCGGGGCATCCCCAAGATTAGGTGCTTGAGTCTCCTTGAATATTTACTTGGGGTGCCTTGGGCATCCCCAAGCTTGAGCTCTTGCCTCTCTTCCTCCTCATATCGAGACTTCCTCGATATTTGATCACTTCATCCACACAAAACTCAACAGAAAACTCGTTAAGATGCGTTAGTCTAATGAAGCAAATCACTACTCTAACTACTGTTGAAAACCAATTCATATTTTATTTTTTAGTGTAGCTACTGTAATATAACTTTTCCATGGCTCATACCACCGATAAAAATCGATAGTTTCATCAAAACAAGCAAAACAATGCATCAAAAACAGAATCTGTCTTAAACAGGACAATCTGTAGCAATCTGAACATCTACCATACTTATAGTACTCCAAAAATTCTGTGAAATTAGGAAACAATAAACAATTTTCACGGAAAGACTGTTCAAAAATTTTCAGAAATGTTTGACATTCCAATAAAAAATGAAAATTCACGCGCTACATCCAAAGTTTCTGTTTCTGCACTGCACATACCAACAAGAAATCTAATCATCCTAAAGGCAAATCTTGGCACACTATTTTTATAATGCAATGGATTTGTACAAGGGGATAATTATTTTTGTGAGAATCTTCATGAAAAATTCTACATTGTTTCCATGAGCATGAACACAAGTGTTCAAGGTCGACCCTCACTTTTCCAATGCATAACTTCCAAACACTTCTCTTTTGTCGAAAAGTTTTAAGTTATCCTCTATATTTTTTGTTTTTAAACTTTATAAAAGAACTCAACAGAATAAAATGACTCTCTAAAACTTCCGGGTTGTCTCCCTGGCAACGCTTTCTTTAAAGCCATTAAGCTAGGCATAAAGTGCTCAAGTAATGGATCTACCCAGATCCCAAGGTATATCAAAGCCAATTTTAATTAACAATGATTTGGCATTTAGTAGTGAGCACAAAGCAACATATATCATGCAATGACGAAGTCTAACTCTCTTCCTATGCATCGGCATGTCATACAAGAACAATTCATGCACATCAAGTAATGGCCAATACATAACATAAGTAGTTTCTTGCAATTTTATCGTGTTGGAAACATAAAGATGTGGAGATGTAGTTCTCGTAATAATTGCAAGTAGGAGCAGCAAGCACAAGCATATTACATTCATCAAAATTATCATGTGCAACGGTAAAAGGAAACCCATCAATGTAATTCTTAATAAGTGCAAATTTCTCCGATATAGTGTAGTTTGGAGAATTCAAAAAGATAATAGGACTATCATGTGTGGGTGCAATAGCAATAATTTCATTCTTAATATAAGGAAACATAGCAAGTTCATCTCCATAAGAATAATTCATATTGGCATCATGGCCACAAGCATCAAGTTCATCAAAAAGGGATATTTCAAAAGAATCAACGGGATCATAGCAATTATCATGGCATTCATCCTTTGGTAAGAACGAAGGGGCATTAAATAATGTATGAGTTGAAGAGTTACTCTCATTAGAAGGTGGGCATGGGTCGCTAATCCACTCTTCCTCCTTTTGTTCTTCGCTCTCCTCCTCATCTTCTTCATCCAATGCGCTCACAGTTTCATCAATTCATTATTCCATAGACTCCTGCAAAATATTAGTCTCTTCTTGGACATCAGAGACTTTTCAATAAACACATCAATATCGTAATTGTATTTATAATTATCATAGCAATATTTAAGGATAGCAAAATTTTCAGGTCTATAAACTGAATCATCAAAATCTTCAAACTTTTCAAACAAAGATTCAATTTCATATGCACCCTTAAAAGCAACAAATTCTTCTATTCGTTCCACATAATCGTAATCATATCTACCATTAGCATAAGAAGCTAAGGTTTCATTATTGTTAAATTCACATGAAAAGGGAAGGTGTGGAGCATTCATCCTAGAGCAACAATTATAATCATATCTCAAACATAGCTCCCGAGCATACCAATGCAGCATATGAATTTGATCCCATAATAATTTCCCTTTATGGTTCAAGAGATAATACCTAAAGTATTCACATTGATCCAACGTTACTCCCATTATATAGTTGAATGGGGGTTTCTCAGGATTATCAAAGTAGTTCATAATATCTTTCACATAACAAGCATAGAGGGTTTTAGGAGGTTCCCCATCTCTATAAGTATCAAGTACAACTATTTTTTTGGTGTTTCATGTTCCATATCCATAACTAAAGATAGAGAACAACTTAGAACAGAAAAATAAAAACTACTTAGTGATGAAGCAAACAAGCACACACGAGAATATTCACCCCACACTATTGCTCCCCGGCAACGGTGCCAGAAAAAGGTCTTGATAACCCACAAGTGTAGGGGTTCGTTTGTAGCCTTATTTGATAAATAAGAGTGTCGAACCAAACGAGGAACTAAAGGCAGAACAAATATTCCCTCAAGTTCTATCGACCACCGATACAACTCTACGCACACTTGTCGTTTGCTTTACCTAGAACAAGTATGAAACTAATTTGCAATAATAAAACTATGAGTACTTTGCAAGAATAAAACTACAAATAAATTGGAAGGTAATAAAAGTGGATAGATTTTGTCAACAAGAAAGTCATTTGTCCCTAGGAAATCGATAACAAGTACCAGTAATCATTCTTGTAATTCTATATGAGGGAGAGGCATGAGCTAACATACTTTCTCTACTTGGATCATATGCACTTATGATTGGAAGTCTAGAAAGCATCCTCAACTACTAGAGATCATTAAGGTCGTGAAACCCAACCATAGCATTAAGTATCAAGTCCTCTTTATCCCATACGCAACAACCCACCTACTCGGGTTTAAGCTTCTGTCACTCTCGCAACCCACCATAAGCAAATCATGAATGTATTGCAACACACTAGAGCGGGGGGCCCTCATATTTGTGCGAGACGGAGGGCATCGTAGGACAGCACCATGAATAAAATATACAATCATACGAACCAAGATCATGATTAACCCATAGGACAAAACAGATCTACTCAAACATGATAGGATAGCCAAATATCACAGGTAAATAATATATGGAGTTGAGCACCATGTTTAAGTAGAGATTACAGCGGGGAGAAGGGGTGTTACACCGCTGCATAGAGGGGGAGAAAGTTGGTGTTGATGGTAGCAAGGTTGTTGATGTAGATCACCATCAGGATCCTAGCCCCGACGGCACTCCGGCACCACCGGGAGAGAGGGGGAGATAGCCCCCCTCCTTCTTCTTCTTCCTTGGCCTCCCCTAGATGGGAGGAGGGTTCCCCCTCTGGTCCATGGCCTCCATGGCGGCGGAGGGGCAAGAGCCCCTCCCAGATTGGCTCTGTCTCGCTGTTCCGTTCTGTTTCACGCTCCTAGATCTAGACCTTCACAGTTTCTTAAATTTCCGGAGATCCATAACTCGGATTGCGCTGAAATTTTTACACAATTTTTTTCCACAAATTATCTTTCTTCCGCCAGAAGTAGAGCTCCAACCGACCTATGAGGTGGGCATAAGACACCTGGATGCGCATGGCCCCCAGGCACGTCCTGGTGGGTTATGGTCACTGTGGGCCCCCTCTTCTGATGATTCAAACTCCCAAAAATCATAGATATTCCAAAATAATTCTCCATAAAATTTTATTGCATTTAGACTTAGTTTGATATGGATTTTCTGCGAAACAAAAAACATGAAACAAACAGGAACTGGCACTGGGCACTGGATCAATAGGTTAGTCCAATAAATCATATAAAAAGTTGCCAAATGTATGTGAAAGTTGTATAATATTGGCATGAAACAATCAGAAATTATAGATATGACGGAGACGTATCAGGAGGGGGCGCCTAGAACAGACACCAACAATCTGTTAGTCGTGTGCGGCGCCTCCCTCCATAGATTACACCCCCGATCATATTCTCGTTGTGCTTAGGCGAAGCCCTGCGCGGATCACATCACCATCACCGTCAGCAAGCCATCGTGCTAACGGAACTCATCTACTTCCTCGACACCTTGCTAGATCAAGAGGACGAGGGACATCATAAAGCTGAACGTGTGCAAAACTCGGAGGTGTCGTACCTTTTGTACTTGATCGGTCGGAGCTAGAAGAAGTTCGACTACATCAACCGCGTTGTCAAACGCTTCCGCTTTCGGTCTACGAGGGTACATAGACACACTCACCCCCTCTCATTGTGATGCATCTCCTAGATAGATCTTGCGTGAACATAGGAATTTTTTTTAAATGCATGCTACGTTCCCTAACAGTGGCATCCGAGCCAGGTCTATGCGGAGATGATATGCACGAGTAGAACACAAAGAGTTGTGGGTGGTGATCGTCAGACTGCTTACCACCAATGTCTTATTTTGATTCGGCAGTATTGTTGGATGAAGCTGCCCGGACCAACCTTACATGACCACGTTCATTAGACTGGTTCCACCGATAGACATGCAACTAGTTTTGCATAAAGGTGGCTGGCAGGTGTCTGTTTCTCCTACTTTAGTTGAATCGAATTTGACTTCGGTCGGTCCTTGTTGAAGGTTAAAACAACAAATTGATAAATCACCATTGTGGTTTTTGTGCCGTAGGTAAGAACAGTTCTTGCTATAAGCCTGTAGCAGCCACGTAAAACTTATAAGAACAAAGTAGAGGACGTCTAACTTGTTTTTGCAGGGCATGTTATGATGTGATATGGTCAAGACATGATGTGATATACGTTGTTGTATGAGATGATCATGTTTTGTAAAAGTTATCGGCGACTAGCAGGATCCTTATGGTTGTCGCTTTATTGTATGAAATGCAAACGCTATGTAATTGCTTTACTTTATCACTAAGCGGTAGCGGTAGTTGTAGAAGCAATAGTTGGCGAGACGGCCACGATGCTACAATGGAGATCAAGGTGTCGAGCCGGTGATGACGGAGATCATGACGAGGCTTTGGAGATGTAGATCAAAAGCAAGATGATGATGGCCATATCATGTCACATATTTTGAATGCATGTGATGTTTATCTTTCTTGCATCTTATTTTTCTTAGTACGGCGATAGCATTATAAGATGATCCCTTAACTAAAATTTCAAGGTATAAGTGTTCTCCCTGAGTATGCACCATTGCGACAATTCTTCGTGCTAACACACCACGTGATGATTGGGTGTGATAGGCTCTACGTTCACATACAATGGGTGCAAGACAGTTTTGCACATGCGGAATACTCGAGTTAAACTTGACGAGCCTAGCATGTACAGACATGGCCTCGGAACACTAGAGGTCGAAAGGTCGAACGTGAATCATACAATAGATATGATCAACATAGAGATGTTCATAATTGATGACTACTCCATCTCACGTGATGATCGGACATGGTTTTGTTGATTTGGATCACGTATCATTTAGATGACTTGAGGGATGTCAATCTATGTGGGAGTTCTTAAGTAATATGATTAATTGAACTTAATTTATCATGAACTTAGTCCTGATAGTTTTTGCATATCTATGTTGTAGATCGATGGCTCGTGCTACCGTTCCCTTGAATTTTGATATGTTCCTAGAGAAAACTAAGTTGAAAGATGATAGTAGTAATGATGTGGACTAGGTCTGTGATCTGAGGATTATCCTCATTGTTGCACAGAAGAATTATGTCCTTGATGCACCGCTAGGTGACAGACCTATTGCAGAAGCAGATACAAACATTATGAACATTTGGCAAGCTCAATATGATGACCACTTGATAGTTTAGTGCGCCATGCTTTACGTCTTAGAATTGAGGCTTCAAAGATGTTTTGAACACCACGAAGCATATGAGACGTTCCAAGAGCTAAAATTCGTATTTCAGACTCATGCCCGTATCGAGATGTATGAGACGTCTGACAAGTACTTTGCCTACAAGATGGAGGAGAATAGCTCAACCAGTGAGCATGTACTCAGAATGTTTGAGTACTACAATCGCTTGAATCAAGTGGGAGTTAATCTTCCAGATAAGATAGTGATTGATAGAGTTCTCTAGTCACTATCACCAAGTTACTAGAACTTCGTGATGAACTATAATATGCAAGGGATGACGAAAATGATTCCCGAGCTCTTTGTGGTGCTGAAATCGGTGAAGGTAGAAATCAAGAAAGATCATCACGTGTTGATGGTTAACAAGACCACTAGTTTCAAGAAAAATGGCAAGGGAAAGAAAGGGAAATTCAAGTAGAATGGCAAGAAAGTTGTCACTCCCATGAAGAAGCCCAAAGCTGGACCTAAGCCTGAAACTGAGCGTTTCTACTACAAAGGAAATGGTCACTGGAAGCGGAACCACCCCAAATATTTGACGGATAAGAAGGATGGCAAAATGAACAAAGGTATATTTGATATACATGTTATTGATGTGTACCTTAATAGTGCTCGTAGTAGCCCCTCGGTATTTGATACCTATTCGGTTGATAAGATCAGTAACTCGAAATAGGAGTTGCGGAATAAATGGAGACTAGTTGAGGTGAAGTGACGATGTGTGCTGGAAGTGGTTCCAAGATTGATATGATCATCATCGCACACTCCCTATACTTTCGGGATTAGAGTTGAACCTAAATAAATGTTGTTTGGTGTTTGCGTTGAGCATGAACAAGATAGGATCGTGTTTATCGCAATATGATTATTCATTTAAGACAGAGAATAATTATTATTCTATTTACATAATAAAACCTTCTATGGTCATACACCCAACGTTAATGGTTTATTGAATCTCGATCGTAGTGATACACATATTCATAATATTAATGCCAAAAGATGCAAAGTTGATAATGATAGTGCAATATATTTGTGGCACTGCCGTTTAGGTCATATTGGTGTAAATTGCATGAAGAAACTCCATATAGATGGACTTTTGGAATCACTTGATTATGAATCATTTGATACTTGCAAACCATGCCTCATGGAAAGATGACTAAAACTCTGTTATTCGAAACAATGGAGCGAACTAATAACTTATTGGAAATTATACATACTGATGTATATTGTCCGATGAGTGTTGAGGCTCGCGTCGGGTATCATTATTTTCTGACCTTCATAGATGATTTGAGCAGATATGGGTATATCTAGTTAATGAAACACAAGTCTGAAACATTTGAAAAGTTCAATGAATTTCAGAGTGAAGTGGAGAATCATCGTAACAAGAAAATAAAGTTTCTACGATCTAATCGTGGAGGCGAATATTTGAGTTACGAGTTTGGCCTTCATTTAAAACAATGTGGAATAGTTTTCACAACTCACGCCATGTGGAAGACCACAGCGTAATGGTGTGTCCGAACGTCATAACCGTACTTTATTAGATATGGTGTGATCTATGATGTCTCTTATAGATTTACCACTATCATTTGGGGTTATGCATTAGAGACAGCTGTATTCACATTAAATAGGGCACCATCTAAATCTGTTAGACGACACCGTATGAACCATGGTTTGGCAATAAACCTAAGATGTCATTTCTTAAAGTTTGGGGTTGCGACACTTATGTCAAAAGGCTTTAGCTTGATAAGCTCGAACTCAAATCAGAGAAGTGTGTCTTCATAGGATACCCTAAGGGTGTGTTTGGTAGCTATTCCCACCCTAGCATAGTTGTTCTCCTTTGAGACATGCTTAGTCTAGACATGCTGAGTACATGCAACTGCAGTTGTTTGATAGCAATGTATGTATTGATATATGCTGAGCTGAGACTGTGTTTGGTAGCCTGCATTAGAGAAGACATGGTCTGCTGAGATGGTGTTTGGTAGACTGCATGAGGTAGGCTGCATGAACGGATATTTTGCCATATGATCGATGAGATAATTTAAACAATTCAAGCAATAAAACATTACCATGCCAATATAATCTGAATGATGATAGTGTGAAGAAACAAATTGCCAGAAATTAACATAAGACACAATAACCATGAATTGTAGCAGTGCATCACTAGGTTCATATTACATTAGACATAATAACCATAATTTCTAGTACTGCATCAGTAGATTCATATTACATAACCTCATTCGAAATAAACTTTATAATAGTCATTACAAAAGGGGTAGTCTCAACAAGCACCGACTAACACGAACTCAAATAAGATCAGGATTGGCTTTCAAGATACATTTGAAGGATGCTTTACGGACTTCATCATTCATCTTCACAAAGTTGAGGCCTTTTGCCTTATGTTTTGTGAGATAATCTAGAACAACCAAGTGATCATCTTGATCAAACAAAATAAGGTCCATGACAGCCTTGTACAAGTCAGGGTGTGTTTCAGCATGGCAAGTGTCGTTGATAGCACTTGCAATCTCATGCATAGCATCAGTCATGTTGCTGCACTGGATTGTGTCCTCCTTAGTCAAATCGTGTGCCCTCTTTCTCTTCTTATTCGAAGTAGGTGAAGGGTCCTGAGTGGCACTAGCAGTTGGAAGTGCAGAGTTATACCCAGGAAGATGTTGCAATACCTCATGAGTTGTTCCATGCCCCTCCATGACATTGGGTTTATCTTTGTCTTCCACAACAATAGGCGTTCCCAGGGGCACACCGGTGGCCATTGCATAATTCCCGGTGGCTTGCTTATTAGCAAAAAAAATTCCATATAGTTGTAGTTCTCAGGTGGGGAATTGAGAAGTTCAGCATCTATTGGATGATCGTACAACACCATTGTTTGAACATAAGTAATTAACAAATACATCATTTCAGCAATGAAGCATCATCATATGACCAAAAATAACTCATTTCAACATCAGTTCAACAAAAGTAATTGACTACAACATCATTTCAGCTATAAAATCTATTCATTTCCGGAAAACTAACTCATTTCAACACCGTTTCAGCAATAAGACGACTCATTTCAGCAGGCAAAAAGGGTTGAGACATGTGCATGCATACCTGAGTGTGGCCCAAATAGTGTTATTCTTCTAGAAGTACCATTTTCTTGTCATCATCCCAAAGTGCCCCACTTAAACTCTTCAAATAAACAATCCGTGTCCACCTATTCGGCTACTTGCAAATATGATTGTGCACTTGAGTAATAGACAAGTCATAACCAACCAAAGCAGATATAGACTTTGCAACTTTCAATTTTGCATCCTCTTTGAATCCTTTGTCAGTCTTGGCACCTCTTACTGCCACCTCTGAAAGACCTTTCAACATCATTGCCGACATAAGCAGAGTACAATTCATGACCTTGGGGGCCTTCTTAGGCAGAGCACCAACATTTGGAACCTCGAGCACCTCATCATCCATCTACAACATAAAGAATCCAGAAGTTAATAACACATCCCAGCACATAAAAATGATATTACAGCAGCTCAAAAACATATTACAACATTTCAAAAATATATTTCAGCAGCTCAAAAACATATTTCAACACATAAAACACACATTCCAGCACCTAAAAATGACATTCCAACACCTAAAAATGACATTCCAACACCTAAAATTGAATTCCAGCACATAAATAAAATAGTACATCAATTGTTTTACAACACGAAGTAACACATCAATTGTTTTACAACACCAAGACACATGATACATCAAATGTTTGTTGGCCCTCTATTCGCCCACATATGATTTGCAAATTCATCTCGCTTTTCAGCCCAAGAATGATTGCCATGGACAATATCATTGGGATCTTCATCATTGGGTTCCAGATCCCATGTTTCCTCAGGCGGGAAATATTCATCCTCACCATATTGAAGTACCCAATTGTGAAGAATTGCACAAGCTAGCACTACCTTGACTTGGGTCTTGTAACCATGGAATGGCTTATTGTAGACAAACTTCCAACGGTTTTTGTACGCGGTAAAAGCCCTCTCAATCGATGTCCTCAAAGAAGAGTGTCTTAAGTTGAACAACTCTTTGGCATTTTGAGGATGGTTCCCTCGACCATAATCTTTCAAGTGGTACCTCGTGCCATGGTATGGTGGAAGAAAACCCGGCCTCACAACATACCCCGCATCAACAAGGAAGAATTTTCCTATGAACAAGCAACTATTAGCTATGGGTAGAAATATTAATATACTTAGGTAGTAGGCTCTAATTTATTACCTGTAGGAACTTTCAACCCATCTTCCCTCTCCAATGCATTTGCAAGTATAAGGGCATCATGAGTTGACCCCTCCCAACCCACAAGTATATAGGTAAACTTTAGTTCAAAGTCTAGCGCGGCCATCACATTTTGGGTAGTCCCCTCCTTTCTACCCCTAAAGGCAGCTGAGATACTTTTTGGGACTCTAGCAAGCACATGAGTCCCATCTATTGCTCCAACACAATCCTAATTAATAAAGACAAATGGTTGTTATTCATAAGTCCCATCAATTGTTTGTCTTTGTTTGAATAAAATATTTACCTTGAAATATGGATTGAAGCGGGTGCTTTCTTGTATTTTATGATGGCAATGGTTGTAGGGAGGCCGAATCATCTCATCTCTCAACTCCCCAATAGCATAAAGCACTACCTTAAAATACCGACTAATGACTTCGATAGATCTTCTAAAGATAGGTTGTAGTGTCCTATACCTTTGGTTATGGACAACTACTTAAAGAAACATGGTAACTTGTTCCTCGATAGAAGTATGGATGCTATCCAACAACAAATTTCTCTCTCTAAATATAGCACGCAAACGGAAAAACGGAGCTTTTCTCATTCTGAGTTGATTTGAACAATTTATGTCACTAGAGTGATAAATGTATATCAAATTTGACTCTCTAGATATGGCACGATCGGCCATGCTGCCCACGGTTATCCTTGGTGTTTGTTGCCTAGATCTTCTAAACATGACCATCATGTATGCATACAATCCAGCCACTAGACTGGCTCCTCCCACAACTAGTTGCCTTAGTTTTCTTGCCAATTCATCCATCTATGACAATACAAGTAACAGGAAACTTAGCACACCTTAATTTTTTCAGCATGACAAGCAATGAAGAGAAGATAAATAGTTCAATAAATTCCTTCATGCATAAAATTTTGTCTTAACCATAGTATAATCTCTCTACAGAATATAGACAGTAAATACAATCATACTCAACTATGTTTCTCTGCACAACAACAAGGGCTCTTCCCTGTTCAAGGTTGGGAGCCAAGGCAGGAAGGACATGGATAGGGGAAGGAAGATAGGAGGAAGGCGGGGGAAGGGAAGAAAGGGGCGGATCTGCTACCTCTCCTGTGTCAGGATCTACTCCGGCAGCGGTGGCAAGTTGAGGCCAGCCAGGAGCAGGGGCAGGCCGGCGACGAGTGGCGGAACGGCCAGGCGCAAGGGCGGGGCATCGGCGAGGTAGACACCTTCAGCACAGCGACAAAAGATGGGGCTGGCTGCGGGGTAGCGCGAGGGGACCGACGGCGGGCGGGCACTGGCGGCTAGGTCTGGATGGGGTCACGTGAGGGGAGGGGGGAGGGGGTCGCGCGAGGGCAGGGCCAGGGTGGTTGTTCGAGGAAAGTGGGTCGTTCTCCTGTGCGGCCTCAGCCTCACTCGACTCGGCACACCTGTGTGGGGTGCTTCGACTCAGCTATGTTGAGGCCTTTTTTTGCATCAGTTCGACTATGCCCAAGGGAGCCCATATAGTCTACCAAACAAAGAAAAGTGGGTCGGATAGGGAACTTTTGGGTCTATACACTCTCCATGCATGCTACCAAACACACCCTAAGGAAACAATTGGGTACACCTTCTACCACAGATCTGAAGGCAAGATCTTTGTTCCCAATAATGGAAGCTTTCTAGAGAAGGAGTTTCTCTCGAAAGAAGTGAGTGGGAGGACAGTAGAACTTGATGAGGTAATTGTAAGTACTCTCAATTTCGAAAGTAGCTAATCTGAGAAATCCATTCCCGTGTTGCCTACACCAACTAGAGAGGAAGCTAATGGCCATGATCATGAAACTTCAGATCAAGTTACTACCAAATCTTGTAGGTTAACCAAAACACGATCGACACCAGTGTGGTATGGTAATCCTGTTCTGGAAGTCATGTTACTAGACCATGGTGAACCTACGAACTATGAAGAAGCTATGATGAGCCTAGATTCCGATAAATGGCTTGAGGCCATGAATCTGGGATAGGATCCATGTATGAGAACAAAGTGTGGACTTTGGTGGATTTGCCCGATGATCGGTGACCCATAGAGAATAATTGGATCTTTAAGAAGAAGACTGACGTTGATGGTAATGTTACTATCTATAAAGCTCGACTTGTCACAAAAGGTTTTTGACTAGTTCAAGGAGTTGACTATGATGAGACATTCTCACCCATAGCGATGCTTAAGTCTGTCCGAATCATGTTATTTATGATTCTGAAATCTAGCAAATGGATGTCAAAACTGCATTCCTTAATGGATTTCTAAAAGAAGAGTTGTATATGATGCAACCAGAAGGTTTTGTCGATCCTAAAGGTGCTAACAAAGTGTGCAAGCTCCAGCGATCCATCTATGGACTGGTGCAAGCATCTCAGAGTTGGAATATACGCTTTGATGAGGTGATCAAAGCATATGGTTTTATACAGACTTACGGTGAAGCCTGTATTTACAAGAAAGTGAGTGGGAGCTCTGTAGCATTTCTAATATTATATGTGGATGACATATTGTTGATTGGAATGATATAGAATTTATGGATAGCATAAAAGGATGCTTTAATAAGAATTTTTCAATGAAAGACCTTGGTGAAGCTCCTTACATATTGGGCATCAATACCTATAGAGATAGATCAAGACGCTTGATAAGACTTTCAATGAGTACATACCTTGACAATATTTTGAAGGAGTTCAAAATGGATCAGTCAAAGAAGGAGTTCTTGCCTATATTGTAAGGTGTGAAGTTGAGTAAAAGACTCAAAACGCGACCACAACATAAGATAAAGAAAGAATTAAAGTCATTCCCTATGCCTCAGCCATAGGTTCTATAAAGTATGCCATGTTGTGTACCAAACCTGTTGTGTACCTTGCCATGAGTTAGGCAAGGGTGTACAATAGTGATCCAGGAATAGATCACTGGACATCAGTCAAAATTATCCTTAGTTACCTTAAAGAGGACTAAGGAAATGTTTCTCGATTATAGAGTTGACAAAGAGTTCGTCGTAAAGAGTTATGTCGATGCAAGCTTTGACACTGATCTAGATGACTCTAAGTCTCAATCTAGATACGTATTGAACGTGGGAGCAATTAGCTATAGTAGCTCCATGCAGAGCATTGTAGACACAGAAATTTGCAAAATACATACAGATCTGAATGTGGCAGACTCGTTGACTAAACTTCTCTCACAAGCAAAACATGATCACACCTTAGTACTCTTTGGGTGTTAATCACATAACGATATGAACTAGATTATTGACTCTTGTAAACCCTTTGGGTGTTGGTCACATGGCGATGTGAACTATGGGTGTTAATCACATAAAGATGTGAACTATTGGTGTTAAATCACATGGCGATGTGAACTAGATTATTGACTCTAGTGCAAGTGGGAGACTAAAGGAAATATACCCTAGAGGTAATAGTAAAGTTGTTATTTTATATTTCCTTATATCGTGATAAATGTTTATTATTCATGCTAGAATTGTATTAACCGGAAACTTGATACATGTGTGGATACATAGACAAAACACCGTGTCCCTAGTGAGCCTCTACTAGACTAGTTCGTTAATCAAAGATGGTTAAGTTTCCTAACCATAGACATGTGTTTTCATTTGATGAACGGAATCACATCATTAGGAGGATAATGCGATGGACAAGACCCATCCGTTAGTATAGCATATTGATCGTTCAATTTTATTGTTGTTGCTTTCCTCATGTGAAATACACATTCCTTCGACTATGAGATTATGCAACTCCCAGATACCGGAGGAATGCCTTCTGTGCTATCAAACATCACAACATAACTGGGTGATTATAAAGATGATCTACAGGTTTCTTCGAAGGTGTTTGTTGGGTTGGCATAGATCAAGATTAGGATTTATCACTCCGAGTATCGGAGAGGTATCTCTGGGCCCTCTCTGTAATACGCATCATAAGAAGCCTTGCAAGAGAAGTGACTAATGAGTCACATCATCCACAGATTACACCCCCGGTCATATTCTCGTGGTGCTTAGGGGAAGCCCTGCTCGGGTCACATCACCATCAGCGTCACCATGCTGTCGTGCTGACGGAACTCATCTGCTTCCTAAACACCTTTGTTGGATCAAGAGGACGAGGGACGTCATTGAGCTGAACGTGGGCAGAACTCGGAGGTGTCGTACGTTCGGTACTTGATCGGTCAGAGCTAGAAGAAGTTGGACTACATCAACCATAATGTCAAACGCTTCTGCTTTCGGTCTACGAGGATATGTAGACACACTCACCTCCTGTCATTGCTATGCATCCTAGATAGATCTTTCGTGAACGTAGGAATTTTTTTGAAATTGCATGCTACATTCCCCAACAGTCACATCTTCCTCCTCAGGCACCAGTTCATCACAACCCCATTATAGGATCCAGTTATGCAGAATGCAACAAGAAAGCATAAGCTTAATCTGGATGGGAAAAGTGTGGAATGCTTTCTGATCTAGGATCTTGAACATGTTCTCCATAGCTCCAAATGCCCTCTCAATAGTAACTCTAAGGCTGGAGTGTATAAGATAAAACGGCTAATGTGGAGTCCTAGGTGAAAGATCGTGGATGTCGCCTAGAGGGGGGTGTGAATAGGCGCTTTAAAACAATTACAGTTTAGGCTTGACCAAATGCAGAATAAAACCTAGCGGTTAATTTCTCAAGCACAAAACCTACAACAGCTAGGCTCGCCTATGTGTACCAACAACTTATGCTAAGCAAGATAAACTACTAGGTGATAGCAAGATATATGACAAGAGACAATATGGCTATCACAAAGTAAAGTGCATAAGTAAAGGGCTCGGGTAAGAGATAACCGAGGCACGCGGAGACGATGATGTATCTCGAGGTTCACACCCTTGCGGATGCTAATCTCTGTTTGGAGCGGTGTGGAAGCACAATCCTCCCCAAGAATCCACTAGGGCCACCGTAATCTCCTCACGCCCTTGCACAATGCAAGATGTCGTGATTCCACTAAGGGACACTTGAGGGCGGTCACCAAACCCGTACAAATGGCAACCCTTGGGGGCGGTCACTAAAACCCGTACACTTTGGCAACCCTTGGGGGCGGTCACCGGAACCCGTCAAAATGCTCGGGGTGATCTCCACAACCTAATTGGAGACCCCGACGCTTGCCCAGATCTTTACACCACAATGATTGAGGTCCAAACACCACCAACCGTCTAGGGCGCCCAAGCACCCAAGAGGAACAAGCTCAACGGTCCAAGCACCCAAGAGTAATAAGCTTCTCAATTTGTAACTTCCACGTATCACCATGGAGAACTCAAACCAATGCAACTAATGCAACGGCAAGGGAACATAGAGTGCCCAAGTCCCTCACTCTAAAATCCCACCAAAGCAACGAAAGCTATGGAAGAAACGAGAGGAAGAACGAGAAGGAGAACACCAAGAACTCGAAGATCTAGATCCAAGGGTGTAGGATCGAAAGTATGTCTAGAGGGGGGTGATTAGACTACTTGAACAAATAAAAATCTAGCCTTTTCCCAATTTTAAGTCTTGGCAGATTTTAGCAACTTAACACAAGTCAAGCAATCAACCTACACATGAAATTCTAAAAGTATAGCAGCGGAATGTAAATCATTGCATATGAAGGTAAAAGGGAGGAGTTTGGAGGGAGCAAACACAATGTAGACATAAAGATTTTTGGCGTGGTTCCGATAGGTGGTGCTATCATACATGATACATCCACGTTGATGGAGACTTCAACCCACGAAGGGTAACGGTTGCGCGAGTCCATAGATGGCTCCGCCCACGAAGGGTCCATGAAGAAGCAACCTTGTCTATCCCACCAGGGCCATCGCCCATGAAGGACTTGCCTCACTTGGGTAGATCTTCACGAACTAGGCGATCTCCTTGCCCTTACAAACTCCTTGGTTCAACTCCACAATCTTGACGGAGGCTCCCAAGTGACACCTAACAATCTAGGAGACACCACTCTCTAAAAGGTAATAGATGGTGTGTTGATGATGAACTCCTTACTGTTGTACTTCAAATGATAGTCTCCCCAACACTCAACTCTCTCTCACAGATTTGGATATGGTGGAAAGATGATTTGAGTTGAAAGCAACTTGGGGAAGGCTAGAGATCAAGATTCTTGTGGTTAGTTTGGAATGTCTTGGTCTCAACACATGAGTAGGTGGTTCTCTCTCAGAAAATAAGTAGTGGAAGTGTAGGCATGTTCTGATGGCTCTCTCTCAAATGGAGAAGGGGTGGAGGGGTATATATAGCCTCCACACAAAATCTAACCGTTACACACAATTTACCAAACTCGGTGGGAACGAATAGTGAAACTCGGTGGGACCGACTTGGTTCAAAATGTGAACGTTAGGCTTTTCGGCGGAACCGACAATATCAACTCGGTGAGACTGATGTGCTAGGGTTAGGGCAAAACCTCATCTCGATTAGACTGATCACATGAACAAGTTGAGACCGATTTCAGTATTAAGCAAACAGATCCTTGGTCAAACTCGATGGGACTGATCGCTCATTTTGGTGAGACCGAAACGTTACGAAAAGGAAACAGAGAGTTTTCCTTGCGAACTTGGTGGGACCGATCGCTCATTTCGGTGAGACCAAAATGTTATGAAAAGGAAACATAGAGTTTGCCTTGCGAACTCGGTGGGACCGATCAATCATCTCGGTTAGACCAAAACGTTACAAAGGGCAACAAAGAGTTTGCAATCCCATCTCGGTGAGACCGAGATCCCTATCGGTGAGACCAAACTGATTAGGGTTTCTGGCTATGGCTATGTCAAGTGAACTCGGTGGCGCCGGATAGATCAAATCGGTGGGGCCGAGTTCGACTTTAGGTTTAGGACATATGTGGAAATGAGAAAGTGGTTGAGGGATTTTGGAGCATATGACTAAGCATTTTGAGCAAGCAAGCCATTAAGCAACACCTCATCCCCTTTTAATAGTATTGGCTTTTCCTATGGACTCAATGTGATCTTGGATCACTAAAATGAAAATGAAGAGTCCGGAGCTTTGCCAATATGTGTCCTTAGCATTTTGAGGGGTCCACATCTCTAGTCCATGCCATACCAATCATTGAACTTTATTGGGACATTAATCTTGAATACATATTAGTTCAATGAGCTATATGTTGTTATGAATTACCAAAACTACCCGGGGATTGGTTGCACTTTCGATCTCCCCCTTTTTGGTAATTGATGACAACATATAGATCAAAGCTTCGACAAATGATAATATAAATGAAGTACATCGTCGCTTTGAGAAGTATGTGATAAGCAAGAGATCCCCCTAAATTTTGATTATTTAAAATTTGCTTTTGAATGCAAATGCAAAATCGATTAGGATCATGGGTTACTCTTCCATGTCACATACATCTTGGTGGAGTGCTCAAAAATATAGAATATGAAATATGCAATCATCACCAAGGCAAGATATGAATGATCATACATAAGAGATATAATATCATCATTCAAGCACACACATTAAAGCATAATATGATCAAACACATGATCATAGAAGTATCTCACACACAAGCACAAATAGTGTATCAACCAAACAAGCAAGCAAAAAAAAGTAGCAAGAGAGACAAAAGAAGCAAAACACACATGCTCTCTCGCTCTCTCTCGAAGCCTATGATCTATACAATTTATCCCCCTTTGGCAACAAGTTACCAAAAAGTTTGAAAATGCATAGTGCTATGCGGCTCTCTAAGCATGATCTCCGAGAGATCTGGTGTGCGAAGGTGGCGTGAAGAGGAGTCCTGCAACAAATGCATCTGAAGAGGTCTATGGAGCTGGTGGAGTTGCAACTGGAGGAACAACAGAGGTTGTAGCTGCTGGTGCTGAAGTAGTAGCCCTAGTTGTTGGGGAACATAGTAATAATTCAAAATTTTCCTAGCTATCACCAAGATCAATCTAGGAGATTCTAGCAATGAGAGAGAGAGATAGGGAGTGCATCTTCATACCCTTGAAGATCACTAAGCGGAAGCGTTACAAGAACGCGGTTGATGGAGTCGTACTCGCGGCGATTCAAATCGTGGAAGTTCCGATCTAGCGCCAAACGGACGGCGCCTCCGCGTTCAACACACGTACAGCCCCGGGACGTCTCCTCCTTCTTGATCCAGCAAGGGGAGAGGAGAAGTTGAGGGAGAACTCCGACAGCATGACGGCATGGTGTTGGTGGAGTTCGTGGTTCTCCAGCAGGGCTTCGCCAAGCACTACGGAGGAGGAGAAAGAGTTGGAGGAGGGAGGAGATGTGCCAAAAGCAAGGGTCATAGCTGCCCTCCCACCTCCTCAATATATATAGGGGGAAGGGAAGAGGGGGAGGCGCCCTAGGGTTTCCCCTAGGGGGCGGCGGCCAGGGCAGATTGGATCTCCCTAGGCAAACCCTAGGGAGACTTGCCCCCCAAGCCAAGCAGGTGGAGGCTTGCCTCCCAAGTCAGGTGGAGGCGCCCCACCTCCCCAGGCAACGTGTGAAAGGGTGTGGGGGCGCACAACCCCTTAGTGGGCTGGTTTGTCCCCTCCCCTTGGCCCATGAGGCCCTGCAGCACTTGTCGGGGCCCCCGAAACACCTTTCCGTCATGCTGGCCTTAGCCTGGTACCCCGGAACACTTCCGAACTCCAATACCCTTCGTCCAATTTATCGATCTTCACCTCCGGACCATTCCGGAACTCCTCATCACATCCGGGATGTCATCCGGGACTCCGAACAACCTTCGGTAACCACATACTATTTCCCATAACAACTCTAGCGTCACTGATCCTTAAGTGTGTAGACCCTACGGGTTCGGGAATCATGCAGACATGACCGAGACGTTCTCCGGCCAATAACCAACAACGGGATCTGGATACCCATGTTGTCTCCCACATGTTCCATGATGATCTCACCGGATGAACCATGATGTCAGGGATTCAAGCAATCCCGTATGCAATTCCCTTTGTCAATTGGTACGTTACTTGCCCGAGATTCGATCGTCGGTATCCCAATACCTCGTTCAATCTCGTTACCGGCAAGTCACTTTACTCATTTCGTAATGCATGATCCCGTGACTAACTACTTAGTCACATTGAGCTCATTATGATGATGCATTACCGAGTGGGACCAGAGATACCTCTCCGTCATACGGAGTGACAAATCCCAGTCTCGATTCGTGCCAACCCAACAAACACTTTCGGAGATACCCGTAGTGCACCTTTATAGCCACCTAGTTATGTTGTGACGTTTGGTACACCCAAAGCATTCCTACGGTATCCGGGAGTTGCACAATCTCATGGTCTAAGGAAATGATACTTGACATTAGAAAAGCTCTTAGCAAACGAACTGCACGATCTTGTGCTATGCTTAGGATTGGGTCTTGTCCATCACATCATTCTCCTAATGATGTGATCCCATTATCAATGACATCCAATGTCCATGGTCAGGAAACCATAACCATCTATTGATCAACGAGCTAGTCAACTAGACGCTCACTAGGGACATGTTGTGGTCTATGTATTCACACATGTATTACGGTTTCCAGTTAATACAATTATAGCATGAACAATAGACAATTATCATGAATAAGGAAATACAATAATAACCATTTTATTATTGCCTCTAAGGCATATTTCCAACACTAGTGTCACTGGCTGGCACAGCTGCAGACCTTTGTGCCCTTGGCACTCTCTGAAAAGCTTCTGTGGTAGCTCTCCCTCTTCTCTCTTCAGCTTCTTCCTGGAGCTGCTCAACTATAGTCTGGATCTCTGTGACCTTCAAGTCTAGATCATAAAACTTTGTCTCGATGAACCTCTCAAGATTTTCTTGATTTTGAGTCAGGGTTGCCAATCCTTTCTTAATTCTCACAGTGGCATGAAGCAGATAGCTAAGCTGATCTTGCTTGGTCTTGAGGTGTACAGCTGAAGCATCTAGAACTTGTGAAGATTGTGCTGCCTTCTCTGCCTTAGCTCTCTCCCTCTTCTCCTGATCCTCTAGAGATGTAGGATGTGTAGCATCCATGAAAACCTCATTGTCTTCAAACTCAGGCAACAGGGGAAGGTCCTCCTTGTCCAAGAGATATATGCCTTTGCCCATCTTAGAGTTGATGAGCATCTGAATGTGTGGAGCGTATCCACATGATATCTTCTGATCAGCAACAGTCCTCTTAATTGTCTCAACTATCAAGGTCATCACCTTGAACTTCTCTGGCACATCAAATATATGCAATAAACTAATGGAATGCCCTCTAATCATCCTGTCATCTCCAAACTTGGGAAAAAAATGTGTGCCTTAGGATAGTGTTGATTGTGGGCAGCCCAGACAGCAGATAGTATATTGAGCCATACTTGTGAGTCTCCAAGGCAGCATCAGGAATCTCCTTGTACATGTGTGCCATGGAGTTGTGTCATTTCCTGAGCTTGGCATACACATCTGTGTCATCCTGTTGCTCTTCAGGGGCATTGATAAGCTTGGCCCACTCAGCAACAGAAGACTGGTACCTTGTACCCTCAGTTATCCAGACAATTTTACCATCTAGATAAAAATGTGCCATGGAGTAGAACTGCATCACCATCTCATCATTCCACTTTGTGAGCTTCTGACCAACAAACTTGTCAACTCCAGTCAGTCTGAAGCTGTCATGAACTCATAGGAAGTAATCTGCATTGTTATCATTGTACTCCCAATCAACCCATCTCATATCACTGACTATGGGCTACTTGTCCAAGAGCACTGTCTCATAGAAGTCATGCTGCACCTTGGTGTGGAACCTATAATCTACAACAGTCCTCCTCCAGGTGGCATATGGTTTTGTCTGTCTCCATAGCCTGAGACCTGCATCCTTCCTCAGCTTCATGTTTTCTTCCACTGGGTGTGTATCATCATGATCTGGGATCTTGGGCTTCAACTTTCTGAGCACTTGGGCATCTTCTTATTCTTCCATTTCAGGCACTGGGGCCTTGTTCTTCTCAGCTGCTGGAATATTTCTTGTTGATATTTTGGGTGCTGCAGGCTTAGAAGCTTGTGTAGCAGCAACAGCCTTGGGGGCAGTCTTAGGCTTTGATGGAGCAGCCCCCGACCTAATGGCATCCCCCATCAGCTTCTGGGTCTTGGAAGGAGGTGCAACAGGCTCTTCCTCCTCCTCATCCTCAGAATCCCAGACCATAGATGGTCTACCAATCACTCTGGCCATGGTCTTCTTGACCCTTTCCTTTCTCTTCTTGACACTACAAAAAATATACACTTCCGTGATGATACGTGTTTGTCGCAGTAGGTCGCATTTTCTGTCATGCATATACATCCATGACAAATTTATGACAGAATCAAGATAGTCATACCTATGCTGTCGTAGAAGTGTTCCATGACATTACCAAAATTATCATCACGGAAGTGTTCACTTCCATGACGATAAATCGCGTGTCACAGAAGTGCTTTCGTCAAGGGTGACCGACACGTGGCATCCACCATAACGGAACGCCGTTAAGCTATCGGGTTGGGTTTTGGATCCGATAACCCGTTAAGAGCCCCGGCCAATGGGGATTTTTGACGTGTAAAATCATCATTGGCTGGAGGAAACACGTGTTAGCTCATCGTTGGGGCAGATGTCATCCACTCATTGGACAGAAGGCGCCTATGATACGTCGACACATGGCACGGCCCATCGAGTTTAAATGGGCCGGCCCAACTAAGGTCTCACAAGATTTTGCGGACCATAATGGGCCGGCCCAGCTAAACGCCCATGAGATTTTGCGGACCATAATGGGCTAGCCCGGCTAAAGGCCCACAAGATTTCACGGCCCATAATGGGCCGGCCTAGGTAAAGGCCCACAAGATTTTTGTGTGCCATAATGGGCCGGCCCAGGTAAAGGCCCACAAAATTCTTGCGGATCATAATGGGCCAGCCCAGCTAAAGGCCCATGAGATTTCGCCGACACTAATGGGCCGACCCAGCTGTAGGCCCACAAGATTTTGAGGACCCTAGTAGGCCGGCCCATTAACTGGCTGCCATGTTTTGGGCCAAATGCCGGCCCATATTTGATCCGGTCCATTAATGGCCTGCCATGTTCCGGGCCTAATAATGGCCCATATGAGATCCGGCCCGTTAAAAGCCTCCCATGTTCTGGGCCAAATTAGGGCCTGGATCAGGTCTGGCCATTTAAGAGGCTTCAGCCTCAATTATGGCCCATATCAGATTCAGCCCGTTAACTGGACGCTATGCTTTTTGGCCCACTAGATAAGGCCCATTTAGTAAATCGGCCTGATATTAGTTTCGGCCTGTTAAGCGCCCGTTTAACATTTTGTCCCTATATTAATTTCGACCTGTTAAAAGCCCGTCATATAGTTGGGCCTAACTACGGCCCGGTTTGCATCCGGCCTGCTCGCAGCCGATATCTGACTGGGCCAAACAAGGACCGAGACAATTTTGGCCTATTAAAAGCCTGTGATTTGATTCGCACAATCATGGGCTGGGGTCCAATTCGGGCTGCTGCCGGCCCGTGAGCTGTTTGGCACGTTTCAGGCCCAACCTACTTCTCAGCCTCCTAAGAGCCCATTGAGTTTTCTTGCGAAAAGAGGGGCGGGGGTTACTCGGCCTATTAAAGGCCCGAATCTACTAGTGGGCCAATTTGACGGGGCCCATGATGCGGATCATACATCGTGATTGCATGACGGCCCGATTATGTACCATTATTTTATGGTTTGGCCGTTTTACTGTCAAGACAGGATATATATACAGTAAAATAACTGTAGCATCGTGAATAAGAAAAAACCTAGACTATACAATAAAGAAATTACGGCATATTACATCCAGTGGCCATCAAAGTTCGCCACCATGATAATAAAACACAAGCAGACAGAAGATTACATACACTGGGCATCAAAGATCACCACCAGTGCAAATAAACACGCCGACAAAATAATATACAAAACCGACAGCACTTCAATAGAGTTCAAGAAAGGTTAGCCCTGCTGGCGAGCTGCAGCGCAAGCACCTGAGCAATATGATGAGACTGTGCTTGTTCAACACTTATATCTTCCTCACTCTGAAAGATAAACAAGCAGACAGATGACAGTTTTGCACATAAAAGTATCAGTGCTGACAATTCATCACATTTCTTTCTGACGAATAAAGTGACACAGTTTAAAAATGCATTAACACAATATGGTATTGTTCAAGTCAAGACATGGCAGGAAATGATATTGTGAAAGAGTTGGCAGCTTCACGACACCACTGGATTACAGATCAAGAACTCATAAGTATCAATGGTTAGTGTGTTGTCAATTTATCCCATTTCAGATTGGCAAATAATGAGACGGTTTAAATAATAGTAGAATGATATGACATTGTTCATAGTTAAGACATTGCAGAATATGACATTGTGTTGTAGTGAGTAGGTTCACCATACCACTGGATTATGGATGAAGAACAGAAGCATACATGCAGTGCAAAAGAAGATCACTTGCTCTGTATAGTTTAATTGACATGGTATGAAGAAGGAACTTGGTTGTACAACTGAAAACTTAAATTGAGAAGGACAAACTTTTGTTTATGAACTACTTCCTCCATTCCTAAATATAAGTCTTTTAGAGATTTCAATATGAACTACATACGGATGTATATAGAGATAGTTTAGAGTGTAGATTAACTCATTTTGTTCCGAATGTAGTCCATATTGAAATATCTAGAAAGACTTATATTTAGGAACGGAGGGAGTACATAATAAACTTTAAACATGCAATTTGATGCAAACACCAAAAATAAACAACTATTGCATTCATGCCTAACCAAATGTACACAACAAAGTTTGAAGGCTTGAGAAGGACAAACTTACATTACTGGTGAAGACAGGCTCTATAAAGCCCTTGTCCATGCTGATGGGGGGGGGCAATTCAAGAAGTTTACCACAGAATCTTCTTCATAAGCATTGCCTTTATTCTACATTTTGTTAAGAGTATATATAGATGTAATAATATACGAAAACATGGAGAATATTTAAGATAAGATGAAGAGTGATGCTGCATAACCAAGTAGATATAAATGTATGTGCAGCGATACATGCAAAAGGCACAAGCCAAGAGCAATGCACAGCTAAACTTCTTCAGTACCAACCTTATGGTAAGAGTAAATATAGATCTGATGTGTAGAAAATGGAGGGCAAAGGAAAATAAGTTGCAGAGTGATGGTACATGAACAACTACCTGTCAATATAAGTACACTGATAAAGGACAGCATGTACTTACAAGAACAATGCGGAGCTAAAAATATTCATTGGCATTGGATATATTCTACACTAATGTAACCATTCATACAGATCAGATAATTTGGAGCGAACAATTGATAAGCCAGCTATCGTGCATACTGTTGTCACATAATGAACCAGGTATGTATGCAAGTACAGTGATATAGGACAACAGGTACTAACAAGAGCAAAGCAGCGGGCAGCATATTTGCGATATCCTGTCGTTCTTTTCAAACCGGAATTCTTCTTCGAGCAGATTTCCTGCAAAAAAGATCCGTAAAGCACACGGGTAAAAGTAGAAGTTCAAATTGTCATGTGATTTCATAGACAGTACCTCATCCTGGGAACGAGACCAGTGCATAACAAGGTTTTTCCTTTCAATGTCTTCTAAATTTAGCACAAGAGACTTCACCGGAAATTCGTATATATACTTGCCATCAAAGTGTGATTTCCTCAGGTAACACCGATACTGCTGCAATGCTACCTTGAAAAGCACAAGCAAGCTTTGCTCGTCATGACTATCCAGATTGACCCTCGCCTAGATACAACAATTTAATGTAAATCATTGATGTGTTCAATCAGCAGAAAACAGGAAAATAATAACCATGAATAATAGCACTTACACGTAAGTGCTACAAGAAGATGTGAAAATGGTGTTTGTCTTCACTATAATCTTCCCATGATGGGAATATATGCACGTAGTCCCTAACAACATTGAAAGCATTGTCTTTTAAACTAGAAATAAATAGAATGGGGTTCCAATCTACAGGAATTGGCCGTCTCTGCGGTTGGGATAGGTCTTCGGCTGGTGGACTTGTTGTACTTTTTGCTAGAGTGGGATTTTTCTGTGGTACTACTGGTGCTATGGCAAATGAAATCGGTATACCTTTTGCTGGAGTGCAGGGCCTGTGTGGTGGGGCTAGTGGTGTGGTCAGTGAAGTATGGGTACAGTCTGCTGGAGTCGGTCCTACGTTTTGTGTCACTGGTTGTACAACCAATATAAGTGGGGCGCTGTCTGATTTCTCCGGAACCACCATGTTTTCCAAGGACTTTGCTGGTGCTCCTTCGGGTTCGGCAATCACCCTCTTCCTTTTTGATGTCTGATGCACAAGAACAACATTTGAGTGGAAAAACATGGTATGATGACAGATGGAATATGTATTGATAATGGATGGGCATGGCATCTCGAGTTATATGATGAGTAAACTAAGCAGATGGTGGTGCAACAAAGTAGAAGAAATGCAAGACAACATATGCAAGATACGCGCAATCAATAAAACCTTGCCAAATTAGAACAGGCACCTTGATGGGTGAACAGGACAGGCCATCTGCCTTTGACTCCTCGAGGTTAGAATAGTCATTAGGATGATATTCTGAACAAGAATCAATAGGTGGGGAGCGTATGAGTTTCATTGCTTCCAGAATGGCACTCAATGCCTTGGTGCCAATTTTGTAAGTCATTGCAGTGTTGCACAATATTCTTCTAATGCGCGGATTCTGATATTCACTGTAATTGCATATAATATCTGAGAACCATGAAAACATAAATAGTTGTGAGATTATCTTTGTAATGCAGATGATATTCTAATATAGGGGCACCCCTGTAAACACTTGTGTGCTATCACTGGATTCTGATGAGAGAGCTCATGTGTGATGTAATATGGTGCGTGCATTTATATAATCTGGCACAAGTACACAAAAAATAGGCTCCAGAAGTAAGGATAGCTGGCAGATGACAGGTTCATAATATACTGTATAGAGAGTTTATTGCCAAACCATGATAACAAGAGCACACAGCAACTAGGCAGATCATAGTGTACATAATAGGGGTACACCATAACCATGATATATAAATTCGGAAAGTGGAACTGGCTTGAAAATACGGTGTTGTATTGCCGCTAGTAATTGAAAGCCTATCGATCATGTACAGGCCAGCTCTATCAACTATTGACTGCAGATGTCCCTGCGCCCCTTCCTGACAAGGAACATACTGTACGTACTAAATACAGAATAAACAAAGAGGAACATGTTAAAGAACAGAAGAGGAAGCATATTCTTGAGGTTCCGCTTCATTGCAGACAATGTTGGTTGCCCACTCATGATGAATCACAGCGCCCAAAGAAATGCAATTCCATGTTGTCTCTCTATATGTGGCAATTTTGAACAAGAGTCATTAGGATCATATTCTGAACAAGCGTCAACAGGTGGGGAGCGTATGAGTTTCATTGCATCCAGAATGGCACCCAATGCCTTGGTGCCAATTTTGTGAGTCATTGTAGTGTTTAGCTTCAAGAGTGGACTGCTGCTACTGTGACACAAAGAAGCTACACAGATCATAGTGTAGATATAACGGGAAAACCTTAAGCATCAGAGTAAAATCAGCAAAGTGGAACTTGCTGGAATATATGTGCTAGTTTGCTGGTACGGCTAGAAAGGCTTCGGATACCAGCTCTCTTCAGGTGAAGGTGCGGTACTGTTAATATCAGTGTATCTCTCAAAGACGACACAGCTCCCCGCATTTCCTTGTTGTTCTTATAGGATTCAAGTGGTCAGGCCACTACAAATCCTATTCCTATGTTTACAAGATCCTACGAATCAAAGAGGCTCAAAGTGTCCATCACAACCGACCGTATAGACCTCTACACTGCAAATGTCCCTGCTCCTCTTTAGTAAAAGGAACATACTGTACTACTATCAAACTCCCTCCGTTCCAAAATATAAGTCTTGGTAGAGATTTCCACTATGCATCACATACAGATGTATCCAGATACATTTTAGAGTGTAGATTCACTCATTTAGCTCCATATGTAGTCCATGGTGGAATCTATACAAAGACTTGTATTTAGGAACGGAGAGAGTACATATTAAAGAAGAACGGAAGAGGAACATGGTAAAGAAGAGCAAGCAGATTTTGGATAATAAATGTTGGTTGCGCAGTGCCCACACATGATGAACCAAAGCGCATTAAGAATGCAACTCCCAGTTGTGTCTCGACCATTTCAGGCGGTTGGATGAAGATCCTACGTCTCCTAACCCATCTTCTTCCTCGTCTCTGATTCTTCCCATACAGAACACCGCACGGGCCACCGGCCGGACCACTGCCCCCCACCGCCGGTGTTCCTCCGCCACCCCCGCCCCAACCCCCACCCGCGTCGAGTTTTCTTTGTTCGGTGAGGCCCCACAACCACCCGAGCCCCTTCGTTCGCACCGGCGAACTCCGGCGAGCTCTGAAAAATTTAGTCTACTGTGATTTAACTAGTGTGGAATATAAAAGGGGAAAACCATAAGCATTGGAGTATAGTGTTGAGCATGCCATGGCGGATCTGAAGGTGCAAACCAGACAAAGGCAACTTCGCAACGAAGACAAGAAATCAGAGTAAAGCAGTCGCGATCTATTTTCTTGTTGCGATAAATAAGTTGAGCAGATACGAAAGAGTACCGCCTCTGGTGCGGCGCCGTGTACGCATCTACTGAGAATTTGACGGTGCTGCAGTAGCGATGGCTGTCGGCGGCGTGAACCAGATCTAGGAGGGTAGACAGTGGCGGCGGGGCGTGGTGGACGAGACGTAGGAGCAGCGCCGGCAAGGTGGACGACGGCGGGGATGAAGCGAGAGGACGGGATGCAAGGATCCCGGTCCAAAGCTGTGGATGAGAGAGGTCGATCTCTTGTAATGGACGGCGGTGTCGGCGTATCAGCTCCGGCATGGTGGAGGAGGACGGCGATGGATGGGGTGGCGGGCGGCGGCGGACGGGGAAGGGTGGGGTGGAGAGGATGTTTTGGCGCCCACGGAGTATGAATGGGGAAAAGGGAGGTAGAGAGGAAGGGGGGAACCATGTATTCAGGGCGCGCTTGTTTCAAATGCAAGGAAATTTACAAACTTAGCCCCTCTTTCAAATTTCTACTACATCATAGCAACATTAGTCGGTTGGGGATAGGATGGTAATCTCGCATACACCGAATATTTGCCGACGAGAGTTTGTTTTTGGCGCCCACCGTGTATATGAATATGAATTGGGGAGGGAGTCGATTTCCGCCGAGGACACACTATGTTTTGGCACCCACCGTGTATGAATCCGGGTGAGAGGCGGTTACGTCACATTTGGGTGAAATTACAAACCTACCCCTATCGAAACCTATAGAAATCTAGCAGATAGGCTTTGTGTGGCAGGCATAGTCAGTAGTAATTTCCATCTCGCAGATTTTGGTTTCGGGCGGTTACTGCGACTTTCCCCGCTTCATTCAAATTTTGCAGAGTGCATGTTTACACTCGTGCCAACTCAATTTGAATCCCATTTGTATTCTATTTTTTTCCGGGCGGGATCCATTTTCAATTGGAATTACATTCTATATACATCATTTTTTATATATACTTTCAAAAGCACAACACCATTTATACATAAATATGGTTTACAAATGGCATGATCTCAGATTCATAAGGTTGTATCCATCAATTTGGATTTTCAAATATTTGAAACCACTTTATGTTGAAGTCCAAAGTATGCATTCCTCGCTAACTGTCTCCAATTAATGTGTGTTTCATGCGGGTTTTTTATACTTCTCAAACATGTATAATGTGTTTCACACACGCAACATATAGTGTAATCCCGTTTAGACATTAATTGCATATAAACCATGCATTGTTTGTAATTAAAGAATCTATGGATCACCAATATTGATAAACTATATAACATTACACGTGTGCCCAAATTCAAATGAATATGCATGTTCGATACACCAATTTGTGTTATGATATTATCGATGTCGTGATCTCCAGTTTAAATATTTGAATCCCCTTTAATCTAGATATTCGTCTCATATAGCTATCACTCATGCTTATATAGGACTATCTCTTTGGACCTATACGCGTTCATCGTCTCTCAGGTATCTCTCGTGCTACCTGTATGTCGACAATGATCTTTTATCTCCGTAACACACTAACGGTACTCTCTCCCTAGACCTTCATCACTCTATCTCTCTCTAAGTATATCTCGCTCCCTGCTATGTGTCTCTAACTATGATTCTCCATGTGGAATCTCTTTCTCTCACACAAACACAAAACTTTGTCTCCCGGGGTCTCATTTCTCTCTACTATTCCCATGTGTGCCACTCGCACACCCCTCATACAGATATGTCTTTCGCTCCTTAGATATGAGAACCTACGACTCTTCCTCTTAAATATCTCTTTCTCACACACAAACACAAACTCTGTCTCCCAGGGTCTCATATTTCTCCATTGTTCTCTTGTATGCCACTCACACACACTCTCTCTCCTTAGATATATCTTGCGTTCCCTCATATGTCTCTCTAGCTATCACTCTCGTTGTGAAATATCATTCTCTCTCGCTGAGGGAGTCCTGGACTAGGGGGTGTCCGGATAGCCGGACTATTATCATCGGCCGGACTCCAAGACTATGAAGATACAAGATTGAAGACTTCGTCCCGTGTCCGGATGGGACTTTCCTTGGCGTGGAAGGCAAGCTTGGCAATACGAATATGTTGATCTCCTACCATTGTAACCGACTCTGTGTAACCCTAGCCCTCTCCGGTGTCTATATAAACCGGATGGCTTTAGTCCGTAGGACGAACAACAATCATACCATAGGCTAGCTTCTAGGGTTTAGCCTCCTTGATCCCGTGGTAGATCTACTCTTGTAACACACATCATCAATATTAATCAAGCAGGACGTAGGGTTTTACCTCCATCAAGAGGGCCCGAACCTGGGTAAAACATCGTGTCCCTTGTCTCCTGTTACCATCCGCCTAGACGCACAGTTCGGGACCCCCTACCCGAGATCCACCGGTTTTGACACCGACATTGGTGCTTTCATTGAGAGTTCCTCTGTGTCGTCACCGATAGGCTCGTAGGCTTCTTCGATCATCAACAACGACGCAGTCCAGGGTGAGTCCTTCCTCCCCGGATAGATCTTCGTATTCGGCGGCTTTGCACTGCGGGCCAATTCGCTTGGCCATCTGGAGCAGATCGAAAGCTATGCCCCTGGCCGTCAGGTCAGATTTGGAAGTTTGAACTTCACGGCTGACATCCGCGGGGACTTGATCTTCGATGGATTAGAGCCACAGCCAAGCGCGCCGCACTGTCACGATGGGCATGATTTAGCTTTGCAGCCAGACAGTACCCTGGAGGCCGCACTCGAGTCTGCTCCAATCTTCAATTCGGAGCCAGCTATGCAGATCGAGGACGGGTGGCTAGACACCGCCTCGGGGGCTGCAACCTCTACGGCGATAGAGCTAAACACTGACCTTGTCCCTCATGAAGCTCGTGACTCCGAGGTGCGGACTCCTCGCCGGACTCCGAACCTCCCGCGCCCCCTCCAATCGAGTCCGATTGGGCGCCGGTCATGGAGTTCACCGCTGCGGACATCTTTCAACACTCACCTTTTGGCGACATCTTAAGTTCGCTAAAATATCTCTCATTATCAGCAGAGCCCTGGCCAGACTGCGGTCAGGACGGTTGGGATGCGGACGATGAAGAAATTCAAAACCCACCAACCACCCACTTAGTAGCCACTGTCGACAATCTAACCGACATGCTAGACTATGACTCCGAAGACATCGACGGTATGGATGACGATGCCGGAGACGACGAAGAACCAGCGCCTACCGGGCACTAGAAAGCCACCTCATCATATGACATATACATGGTGGATATCCCAAAGGATGGGAATGGCGAAGGAACAGCGGAGGATGACCCCTCCAAGAAACAGCCCAAGCGCCGGCGTCAGCGGCGCCGCTCTAAATCCCGCCACAGCAAGAATGAAGATTCCGGAACCGGAGATAATAACACCCCAGACAGTGCCGAAGGCAACCCACTCCAGCAAGACTCAGCACAGGAGGAAGGAGGCACCAGCCCTCATGAGAGAGCGGCAAAAGAAGAGGTAGAGGATTACATGCCTCCCTCCGGAGACGAGGCAAGCCTCGACGACGACGAATTCGTCGTGCCTGAGGATCCCGTCGAACAAGAGCGTTTTAAACGTAGGCTTATGGCCATGGCAAACAGCCTAAAGAAAAAGCAGCAACAGCTTAGAGCTGATCAAGATTTGCTAGCCGACAGATGGACTGAAGTCCTCGCATCCGAAGAGCATGAGCTCGAACACCCCTCCAAAAGCTACCCTAAACGCAAGCTGCTCCCCTGATTAGAGGAGGAGGCGTATGAACCCGCATCACCAGCAGACAATACGGCTGACCGACCACCCCCTGGTCGCGACAAAGAGGCCTCTAGGCCCTTCACTAGAACCGTACCCCGGCATCGCTCGAAAAGTACAAGGCCACAGGGGAACGCTCTGGACTTGCGAGATATATTGGAGGATAAGGCAAGACAATCAAGATCGATCTATGGATCACGTGGGCGCCCCATGATACGTGACGACAACCGTCGCGCCGGACACAGTAAGTCCGGCCGGGCCGAACAAAATAGACAAAGCTCTTTTGAGCTCCATCGTGATATCGCCCAGTACAGAGGCACCGCACACCCACTATGCTCCACAGATGAAGTAATGGATCATCAAATTCCCGAAGGGTTTAAACCCGTAAATATTGAACCTTACGATGGCACAACAGACCCCGCGGTTTGGATCGAAGACTATCTCCTCAACATCCACATGGCCCGCAGTGACGATCTTCACGCCATCAAATATCTCCCACTCAAACTTAAAGGACCAGCCCGGCATTGGCTTAACAGCTTGCCAGCAGAGTCAATCGGGAGTTGGGAAGACCTAGAAGCCGCATTTCTCGATAACTTCCAAGGCACGTATGTGCGACCACCAGATGCTGATGACCTAAGCCATATAATTCAGCAGCCAGACGAATTGGCCAGACAATTCTGGACATGGTTCTTAACCAAGAAAAACCAAATCGTCGACTGTCCAGATGCGGAGGCCCTCGCGGCCTTCAAACATAACATCCACGACGAGTGGCTTGCCCGGCACCTGGGATAGGAAAAGCCAAAATCCATGGCAGCCCTCACATCACTTATGACCCGCTTCTGTGCTGGTGAGGACAGCTGGCTAGCACGCAGAAACAACCTCAGCAAAAATTCTAGCAGTCCGGATATCAAGGACCGTAATGGGAGGTCGCGTCGCAACAAAAACAAACGCCGCATTAACAACGATAATAGTGAAGATACGGCAGTCAATGCCGGATTCAGAGGCTCTAAACCCGGTCAGCGGAAAAAGCCATTCAAAAGAACTACTCCGGGTCCATCCAATTTGGACCGAATACTCGACCGCTCGTGCCAGATACACGGCACCCCCGAAAAACCAGCCAACCACACCAACAGGGACTATTGGGTATTCAAGCAGGCAGGCAAGTTAATTGCCGAAAACAATGACAAGGGGCTGCATAGCGATGACGAGGAAGAGACCCGACCGCCGAACAATAGAGGACAGAAGGGTTTCCCCCCACAGGTGCGGACGGTGAACATGATATACGTAACGCACATACCCAAAAGGGAGCGGAAGCGTGCACTCAGGGATGTATACGCGATGGAGCTAGTTGCCCCGAAGTTCAATCCATGGTCCTCCTGCCCGATCACCTTTGACCGAAGGGACCACCCCACCAGCATCCGCCATGGAGGATTCGCCGCATTGGTTTTAGACCCAATCGTTGATGGATTTCACCTCACCAGAGTCCTGATGGACGGCGGCGACAGCCTGAACCTGCTTTATCAGGATATAGTGCGCAAAATGGGCATAGACCCCTCAAGGATTAAACCTACCAAGACGACCTTTAAAGGCGTCATACCAGGTGTAGAAGCCAATTGTACAGGCTCGGTTACACTGGAAGTGGTCTTCAGATCCCCGGATAACTTCCGAAGCGAGGAGTTAATCTTCGACATAGTTCCGTTCCGCAGCGGCTATCATGCTCTGCTCGAACGTACCGCGTTAGCAAAGTTCAACGCGGTGCCGCACTACGCATACCTCAAGCTCAAGATGCCAGGCCCTCGAGGAGTCATCACGGTCAATGGAAACACTGAACGCTCTCTCCGAACGGAGGAACATACAGCGGCTCTCGCGGCAGAAGTACAGTGCAGCCTCTTAAGGCAATTCTCGAGTCCGGCCGTTAAGCGACCAGACACGGCTAAACGCGCCCGGAGTAACCTACAACAAGACCACCTGGCACATTCCGAGCACGCGTAGCAGTGTGGCCCCAACCCCAGCCCCTGCAAATCGTCAAGACAGGTCCTTCGCGTACACCATTACGCTCTGAAGATACCATGGGCAGGGGGAGAGGGGCACGACCATGATAGGCCCAGAATGCGGCTCAACCACACCAGGGGCTCTCAAGTGTGTCGTTCTTTTTTTTCTTTTTCCTTTTTATTTCTACCCACAGGACTCCGTTCGTCAGAGACCCTGTCCGGCAGCAGACCTGCCGAACTCACGATGCAACAGCCAGGGAAGGAGAAAGGCTACAACGAATATCCAGGTGGTCTCCATTACGAGCATTAAATCTGTTTTATGCACCATTCCGCAGCCTACCCCTGGAGGGGGACATGTTTAATAGTCCCATCCCTTGCTTATCGCACCATTTGTATCGTTCTGCATTCACAACAGTCTTTTCTTGAATAAGTAATGCAGCACCTTTTTGCTTCCAATTGCATTTCTTTCTTATGCATATGTTCATCTATGACATGTTGCATCCGTACATTTTGGTACGGCTAAATACACCAGGGGCTTATGTTCCCCGCATCATGGTGTGATAAGTCCGAACACTTCCACAAGTGCGGCACCCCGAACTTATAGCATTATATGCATCGGCTCCGAATCATGTCTTGGGTCAATAGTTGGGTTTGCCCGGCTCCCATGTTTTGGTACCTTACGTTCCGTTGTATCGGCTAAGGTAGCACTGGGAGAACCACTGCGATTGCGCCCCGGTTGAGCTGGGTGAGCGCCTCAGTGGAGAAAGCTAAATCTGACCGTCATGATGAGGCGAGAGCCGGTCGCTGTTCGAGAGGTTTTTTGCGAGTCCCTAAAGACTTATGCCGCTTAGAGCGAGGAGCCGGCTTTGTCCGGCCCAGGCGTGGATAGCGCCCCAAATTCGGCCTTCCGAAGACTAGTGGCTTCGTCGAAATTTAAAATTATAGAATTCTATGGCTAAGTGAGAGTGTTCAAGCATTATAAGTCCGGTTGCCTTGTTCGTTGGATTGAGCGCCTCCCTAGACGGACCCAAAAATGGGAACAAGAGTGCTCAAGTTTATCCCGAACACCCCAGCACTCGTGGCATGGGGGCTGAAGCCGACGACTTGCCATCTCTCAGATTTGATAAATAGCCGCACAGAAGGTAATATTTTAAATTAACAAGCGTTGCTTAGCGCATATGAACAAAGTTTTCAGCGCACAGGATAACAAAATGCGAGTCTACTCAAATATTACATCTTTGGAGCACTCACCCGCAATAATGCAGGACCCTTCAGGACACTCTTATAATACATCTCGGGCGTGCGATCCTCCTTGCCCTGCGGTGGCGCGTCCGTCACAAGCTTCTGAGCATCCATCTTGCCCAGTGCACCTTTGCGCGGGCAAGGGCCCGACGGGCACCTTCAATACAGGCGGAGTGCTTGATGACTTCAACCCATCGACACGCATCTACCAGCCACCGCACCAGGCCGAAGTAGCTCCCAAGCATGGCCTCCTTAGGCCACAGCCGAACTATGAGGCCCTTCATGGCCTGTTCGGCCACCTTGTGGAGCTCGACCAGCCGCTTCAGCTGGTCGCTAAGGGGCACCGGATGTCCGGCCTCAGCATACTGAGACCAAAAGAACTTCTCCGTCAAGCTCCCCTCCTCGGTCCTGTAGAAAGCGGCAGCATCGGACACGCTGCGGGGCAGATCTGCGAACGCTCCTGGAGAGCTTCGAATTCGGGTAAGTGATAGGTAATTCACACTCACATGCTTACTTTGCATGAAAAATGCCTTACCCGCCACTATTTTCTTAAATGCCTCGACTTCCTGGAGGGCCTTATAGGCTTCTACCTTAGAGGCTTTGGCACTCTCAAGAGTTGTTGCAAGCTCGGACTCTTGAGTCTTTGAGTCACGCTCCAAACTCTCGTGTTTTTCCACGAGAACCTGGAGCTCTTGCTGTACCTCCGCCACCCGCGCTTCCTGCCTCTCTCGCTCGGTGCGCTCCGTGGCTGCATTATGTTCGGCCGCAGACACCGCCTCCTTCAGGGTCGCCACCTCGTTAGTGGCCCCTGCAATACCCACGTTATCCTTGTCATTCTTCTTGCAACCAAAATCCTTTTCTGTAAGGTACAATTTTAATAAGGTGTTACTCACCTTCCTTGTCCTCGAGCTGCTTCTTGGCATGGCCGAGCTCGTTCTCGGACCGCTCGAGGCTTTGCTTCAAAGCATTGACCTCTGCAGTCAGTGCGGCAGAGGTCAGCAGCGCAGCCTGCAATCCCATATTGACATATTTTTTATGACTCCTGCGTATATCTTTTTAGATCCTCAGTCCGACTTTTCTTTCCGAACACCGAACCGAGCATCAGGGGCTACTGTCTATGCGGTACTATTTTACATATATCAAAGTTCTTACTTCAAAGCCTGTTAGAAGGCTGCTGCAGGCTTCGGTCAGCCCGCTCTTGGCGAGTTGCACCTTCTGAATCACCGCACTCATAACAGTGCGGTGTTCCTCTTTGATGGAGGCGCCATTGAGTGCCTCCAGCAAGCTATCTGACGCCTCCGGTTGGACGGAGGCTGCCGGCGTCACGGTCTTGCCCTTCTTACGAAGGGGCTGCCCGCCAAACCCCAGAGCCACTACGGATTCCGGGGCCGAGTCCGGTGCAAAGTCCGGGAGGTTGTCCTGCGACACCTCTAGGGCCTCCTCCTCCTGGCGGGTCCCTTTCCGGGATCCCACCTCGGCATCGTCCGTGTCTCGAGGGGTGGAGGCAGTCGGAAGAGAATCCATATCCGACGCACCCAAGGACCCGCTCGATGAAGCAGGAAGATCATCCTTGGGTGGACTGCAGGATTGTATGCGGCATTAGAAAGACACTATGTGGCAAAAAGAAAAAGCCATGAAATTATTCGGGAGTCCGGATACTTACGATCTCGCCAGGGGCTTGGCCCTTGGAGGCCAGTCCTCGTCGTCGTCACTGGCGTTGGCAGAGCAGTCCGGGGAAAGAGTTTTTCCCTTCTTGGACCCTTCGACCTCCCTCGTTGGGGAGGCCTTCCTTTTCTTCCCTCCCCCTGCTGGGGGAGAGGCTTTCTTCTTCTGCTCCTCGCCTTTGTGGGAGGAGTCTACCTCGGAGTCATCATCCGATAAAACCTCAAAACGGGAACTCTTCCGAGTGCCCGTGGCCTTCTTCTTGGCCTTCTTCTCCGGCATCACATGGGGTGCCGAAACCAGCAGCCCCGTTAAGCGGGCGTCCGCTGGGTCCTCTGGAAATGGGGCCGGACAAATAGTCTGTTCAGCCTTCGTCAGCCAGTCCTGTCAAAGGAGAGGGAGTTTAGATCTCGCATAGAGTCAAACTATGGAAAACAGACGTCCCGTAAAGGACAAAATCGCTTACCTCGTCAGCTGGACGTTGTGAGCTGAATCCGTGATCTTCGGTAGCGGATGCGGGGGCCTCGGCACCCTTAAACAGCACCTTCCAGACATCTTCGTATGTAGTATCGAAGAGCCCGCTCAAAGTCTAGTGCTGCGCCGGATCGAACTCCCACATATTGAAGCCCCGTCGTTGGCACGGGAGAATCCGGCGGATGAGCATGACCTGGACTATGTTGACAAGCTTGAGCTTCTTGTCCACTAGCTTTTGGATGCAGGCTTGGAGTCCGGTCAGCTCCTCCGAATCACCCCAGGTCCGGCCGCTCTCTTTCCAGGAGGTGAGCCGTGTGGGGATGCCAGATCTGAATTCGGGGGCCGCTGCCCATTCAGGGTCACGCGGCTCAGTGATATAGAACCACCCCGATTGCCACCCCTTAATGGTTTCCACGAAAGTGCCCTCAAGCCAAGTAACGTGGGACATCCTGCCCACCATGGCGCCTCCGCACTCCGCTTGGCTCCCCTTCACAACCTTCGGCTTGATACTGAAGGTTTTGAGCCACAAGCCGAAGTGGGCTGGATGCAGAGGAAGGCCTCACACACAACGATAAACGCCAGGATGTTGAGGATGAAATTCGGGGCCAGATCATGGAAATCTAGGCCGTAGTAGAACATGAGCCCCGGGACAAAGGGATGGAGTGGGAAGCCCAGTCCACGGAGGAAATGGGGAAGAAATACTACCCTCTCATGGGGCCTGGGGGTGGGGATGAGCTCTCCCTCGTTGGGGAGCCGGTGCGCGATGTTGCTGGACAAATATCCGACGCTGCGCAGCTTCTGGATGTGCCCCTCCGTGACGGAGGAGGCCATCCACTTGCCTCCCGCTCCAGACATAGTTGGAGGAGGTTGAGGTGAGATGTGCGGACTTGGGCGCTGGAGCTCGAGTTCGCGGAGATGGACAAGCCAAGGAGGAAGAAGGCGCAGGTAAAAGGGTTGGATCTTTATCCCCTTATATGGGCGGACAAAAACATGTGTCCCCACCGGCCTGATAAAACTCGCTTATCTCCCAAGCGCCGCAATCAATGGCGCGGTTGGGTTACCCACGTCCGTATTGATGGGAATCCCGGAATAAGGGGAACACGATCTCTGCTTCGACAAGACGTGCCAAGGAAACCGCTTCGCTAAACACGCTGAGGTGGTACAATAAAAACGATTCGAGTAAAGCTTGGAAGTGGTGTGACATCACGCCACCAAAAACGTCAGCAGATTGAACTTGTGTAAATATTATTCTCTCTACGGTGGTATGCGGAATTTATTTTGCAGAGCCGGACACTATCCTGGTGTTCACAATCTTCTATAAATTATTCGGAGAAGGAACCCTCCTTGCAATGCCGAAGACAACATGCGCGCCGGACTCATCGTCATTAAAGCCTGGTTCAGGGGCTACTGAGGGAGTCCTGGACTAGGGGGTGTCCGGATAGCCGGACTATTATCATCGGCCGGACTCCAAGACTATGAAGATACAAGATTGAAGAATTCGTCCCGTGTCCGGATGGGACTTTCCTTGGCGTGGAAGGCAAGCTTGGCAATACGGATATGTTGATCTCCTAACATTGTAACCGACTCTATGTAACCCTAGCCCTCTCCGGTGTCTATATAAACCAGATGGCTTTAGTCCGTAGGACGAACAACAATCATACCATAGGCTAGCTTCTAGGGTTTAGCCTCCTTGATCTCGTGGTAGATCTACTCTTGTAACACACATCATCAATATTAATCCAGCAGGACGTAGGGTTTTACCTCCATCAAGAGGGCCCGAACCTGGGTAAAACATCGTGTCCCTTGTCTCCTATTACCATCCGCCTAGACGCACAGTTCGGGACCCCCTACCCGAGATCCGCCGGTTTTGACACCGACACTCACAGACACAAAACTCCGTCTCTCGGGATCTCATTTCTCTCTGATATCTGTTTGTATGTGACTCACATGCACCCTCTCTCTATCTCTCTCACACCCACACACATAACTCAGCCTTCTGATCCACTCGACTCCTATCCCTAATGCACACTAGCTAGCATCTTTATCTTTCTATTTATCTGTTTCTCCATCAACCTTGTTTCTCGCCCTCACACTTGATTCCTATCACGCACACTACATATGTTTCTCTCTACATGCAGTCAAGTGCCCTCTCACAAACATATATAACTTCACCCTCTGAACCACCTGGCGGTCATCTCCAACACCCAAACTAGCGGATGTCCCTCTATCTAGCATCTCCATCTCTATATCTATCTGTAGTTTCTCCGTCAACATTTCTTTCTCGCACGGAGTCTTGCTTCCTATCACCCACACTATATATGTCTCTCCATACAGATGCATTTATAGGTTGATCTCTTTTGCACAATCGTTGTGCCTCACTCCCTCTGCTCGCCATATATGCATGCTCTAGCCCACGCCACTATCTCTTAAAGACAAAAACACATGCTCAATTGTCGGGCCTTCTTCCCTGAATTCTCACATGCATGCATATTGTCATACCGATCCATCTCTGCTATGTCGTTGATCTTATGACTTATGTCTTCTTTCTTTTATCTCGATCATGCACATGCACACACACACACACACACACATCCCACGTATACATGTATACCTCTCACACATTCACGTTCAAGGTCTCTATGTCTCCATACGTAGTTAATTACCCTCCTAACACCACATCGAATCGTTCTCCTCTTTTGTGCACATAACTTCCACCTGGATGGGTAAAACACACACTCACACTTAACAATCTC
>NC_041383.1:614885204-614890798 GCF_002162155.2 Triticum dicoccoides
CGATATATAGTAGTCTTCCTTGGTGTCTCTCGAACAAACACATTATCTAGATATCGACTCCTCTCATGCGCACACACCTTCTCTTCCCTCTCTACGGGCATTTTCTCTCTCGCACCCCATCGTTGGTGGCCTCTGCCATACACATCACCTCTCTATGATGAAGCCATGCACACTTAAATTACATCCGCCACAGAGGACCCCGCGACACACACACACACGCACGCACGCACCCCCCCCACACACACACACACTAAGACTCCATCTCTGTCTCTCACACACACACACACACACATACACACCCCACACACACTAAGATTCCATCTCACACACACATGCTCTAGGGGAGCATTTGTTCCTACCACCCTTCATCCAACCTTACCCGTATGATAAACAATCACCTTTATTTACTTGCATAACATGGACAAATTCCACTTTACTTTAGTACTCTGCAAACTTATCATTTGTACCCTTATAAAAAATGAGTTGGCGATGATGGTGTGCCTGCCATCTTGTAATACACACCGTATGATCTATATCTGACGGATAGAAAGCAAACTATGATAATTTTACCAAAGATACCCACACCTCTCTCCACATCATTATCTCCCACAACCTCATTGCTCAGAAATTAAAAAAGGAATAAGTCTCTGGAACAATCTAGCATGCATGGTGGCCGCTGCCGCCTGCCGGCGCCGTCCATCCCCATGCCTCCGCCCATTCCGACCACGAGTCACCACCACGCTCCTCTCCTCCTCGCCTTATCTCTCATCTTTCATTTTTTCGATGACATTCTCGAGATACCAGTTTCCGATAAAATTCTCGAGATATCATTAGTTTTTACACATGGGATTACTCCTGCATGGGTCAATCACAACAGGTGTTTTGTAAAAAAAATGCATATTGATGTTCCGTGCAATGCACGAGAATCTTGCTTGTAATTATATAACGCAAATCATGAGCAGGAAGTGACATTTTTTTGACACAACCACGTTAACATGGCCATGTAAATCACTAGCTAAAGTAAATACCATTATACTTATATACCGATGCAAAAGTTTGAGTACATGTCCGAAGAGTAGAGTCGCACACACACACTCTGTCTCTCAGAATCTCTCTCACACACACACCAGTTACGTGACACCCACTCAAGCAGACACGTATGTTACAATTTGTGCACCCACGGGTACACGTGATGCTGCGCATTTATTTTAGCCGGAAGGCGAACCCAAACAGTAGCCGCATCCATTCCCCTCCCGCCGCCTCTTCTCTGGTCGCCGTCGCCCGGTAGCGATGGCCCGGCCGAAGGTAACAACATACGCCATACTCCCGCCGGAGCGGCGCTTTAATATGGAAATTTTAGTGGTCATGCATGCATCTTTTTGTGCTAGCACTCCTATATAAGGGTTGACCAGTCGCTTCATGCGGATGTGCGTGGGCGGTGGAAGAGGAAGGAGAAGGGAAGCGGGTTGTGGAGTAACGTTTTTTACCACAATTTCTTAGGAAACTGAGTGCAATAATTGAGTAGTTTTGCAAACTACCAGTACTACACCTGAAACGGTTCAAAACCTATACTCCCTTGCCAGCACGCGCTTCCCGCGTGAAATGGTCAGCGTCGCCCTGGAGCGTCATTGCCGCATTAATGCCCGGCCAGAGCGGAGGCGACCTCTCACTGGCGCCGGCTTTGAAGTGGTGCGACGGCCGAGAGAGAGCCGCTTCCCGGTGCACGCGACTGCTCCGCTTCGAGACTGGCCATAGGCCTTGTTTGGATCCATGGGTTAGAGTTAGTTTGAGCTAGTTGGGGCTCAAATAGCCCTAAAGTATCCAAGCATGAGGGTTTAAATTGGAGCAAGTTGCACCGAACCCACCAAAAAAAACTATCCCACCCAAGAGGTGCTAACTAGAGATAGTTCTCATTGGGACCACTGAAAAATCACTTTTCTCCCTCCATCAAGTGCATTTATTGTCAATCTAACCCTGTCACCCAAACACCTCTTTGGCTACAGTTAGTTCAGGGTTAGTCATGAGTTAGTCTAACCTCTAGCTAAGTTAGAGTATCAAACAGGAGCAGTATAGGACATGCAAGTTTCTCAAAGCATACAGGCAAATTCATACATGAAAGGATTTTTTTTCTTTTTGAAAACGGAACGTGAAAGGAATTTTTTTTAGAATGCTCTTGGCATGTCGCTAACATGTGATGAGTTAACTGACCTCACTAGACCGCAAAAACGCCAGCGCACCGCACTTTGATAGAGACGAGGAGGGAGAAGCGATACAGGCTACTGGATTACTAGAGGTAGGTGTCGCACGAAAGCCAAGAAATATGGTGATAGCGTGGGTTAGCCATGTACTAGTATGATGTAACTACACTGGGCTACCGTGTTTCGTACTCTTCCAGTCCACTATGGAGATGATTGGTTAATTTTATATTGCTGAATAATATTAAATATTATGAGTGCAGACGCTCCACCACGAGGTTCCTTCCTCCTTCTTGGTCGTCCGGAATCTATGTTCTTCCACTCTATTTTTTTACATGACCTTTGTTCATCCTTTTGCCAACACGCGAGACATCTAGCATCAAGGTGCACGTGTTATGCAAGGATCGTTCCATCTATATGAAGAACACGTGGGACTGGAACTACAAGACGGACATGTACCCAGGAGTGGACGTATGAACCTGAGTAATGTAGCGCAGTAAGTGAAGTAGAAAGGCACAAATGGTATGAACATGCGTGGAATATAGGGTGTGTTTGGTTGTGTTCTTGTCTCAGCATAGTTGTTCCCTCTTCATGCATGCTCAACTCAACACCCCTCTTCATGCATGCTCAACTCAACACCCCTCTTCATGCATGCTCTCTTCATGCATGCTTCTAGTGTATTTGTGCTAAACTAGTGTGGACTCATGCACCCTCCATACACTCTACCAAACACCCAAAAGTGGGTCGAGAAGGGAACTCTTGGGCGGCATTTGTCTCTTACTACGTACTACCACTAAATGTTGTACGTGCAATGCACGGTGATGTTATGGAGTACGTGCCTAAGTACTCTACTACTACTATATTAGTTGGAGGCACATATTAACTTTTATATTTGTTTACGTGTATGCCCCGAGACCTTCCAACTAGACGTGTCTTTCTCTCCAGGTCGCACTTTGTATCGTTCATACCACTAAGTACTACTACGTGTGGTCTCCGACGCAGAATTGGAAGAAGTAGAGACGCTCTACCACGCTGTTTTTTTACACTGGGATCTACCACGCTGTTCATGTCCCACTCCTTTCGCTGACGTGTGGGACATCCAGCACGTGTCGTGTTTGGCACCCTTCGTCGTAAGAGTTGAAACGCTAGCATTCATCAGAAATAAAAAATAATTATAAATCAGCAGTGATACTATTTTTTTCGCGAACCAATCACCAGTGATACTATACCACGCGGTTTCATTGCTCCTCGATATCGTAAAGAATACTTCCGTTCGCCAACATGTGGGACGTCGACCATCCTGGTCCATTTCCATGCACGCAGAACTCCAAGGGAGAGTCACCCAGGTCGTCGCGCCGCACTAACAATGACTAATGAGCCGTCAAATCACAGGCCCACTTACCACTTTGAAGTTGCTCGGACGAAGGAACCATCATGACTTTGTTGAATTCCTCTTCTTGAAGAAAACTACTGTACCAGCAGTATTGCTAGCTACAGTAGTTACTCCAATAGAGGCCTCCTTTCGTTCATAGGATAGGAATTTTATAGGAATATGAAAATCATAGGAAGAGGGATGACATGCATCTCAATTCCTATAGAGAAAGAGATGCCATTTGATGCATAGGATAGGAATTTTTCCATTTAGTCTAGGCTAATGTACTAGTAATTTTCTCTAAAAACTACAGTAGTAACTAGTAGTACTGGTACATGCTCGTACTCACACACAGACACACACACTAACTACTACTCTAGTACTACTACTTCTCACAAGCTGGCCAGACGCCGTCGCTCTCCTTCCCGGCTTTGTCGGCGACACCCCACCGTGCTTGGATCTCCACCGACCTCTCCGCAGCAGCGCGTGCGTCCTTTTCTTTCTTGCGGCGGCGGGCCTCTCTTTTCTTGAGTGCTTTCTGACTTTTCTGCTCCCTCTATGTGGCTTTGTCTGCCTCTTGCTCTACCGCCCATTCGGCCTTGGCATCTTCAAATTCCTCCCACATAGTTGTGAGGTCGCGAGCGGCGACGAACTCGGCACGGCGAGATGCCATCGCTTCCCTACCATTTTGTGTGCGGTCGTGGGCGGCGAGGAACTCGACGTGGCGGGATGTCATCGCTGCCTTACCGGTTAGTGTGCGGCGCGGTGGCATGAACGACGCTTGGTGAGAGCTCTGGGGTGGAGTGGCCGGACAACCGTATAGTGCATTGGTTTGTCAAGAGCTCAAGGACAGAAGACGAAGCAAATTTGGATTCCCCTTCAATCCTGGTCATTTATTACCGAGTAAAATGCATTGGCGGTCATCGAACTTGTCTTGATAGCTCACTTTGATCATTGTATACGAGATGTGGTGATTATACGGTCACTGGTTCAGTGTATAGCTCCGTATTTGTCTGGTTGACCAATCAAACAGTCCGCATGTGCCCCATCAGCTCTTGTTCTTTATCTATCTATGCGGGCCTACCTGTCAATGGAGAAAGAAATATTGTAAAAACCAAAATTATGCGTATGTGGGGAATCAAACCACGGACTCATCGCTGCAACGCACCCTGGTCAGCCAAATGAAAATGAAATACTTCGCGTCAAACACTCATGCTCACGTTGTCAAAGCATACTAATGCATGCACGTCGCCCTCTAAATCAAAGTCCTGCTCATGGCACAACGCAAACGGTGAGCCCATCACCTACGCGCCCCGGCGGTGCCTGACATTACTGTTTAGACGTTTGATGGAGGCTACGCGAACGCCAAGCATGTATTCACCTGGCTCAACACCAACGGTCATACTCGGACCGCCTTGCTCATGTATATCGTCCATCATAACGACAATCTATAAAATAGCCTAGCTAGAGAGGGTACTATGGTAGTATGGTATAGAGTATGTACTGTCGTGAGCGACCGATCTTAGTGCCACTGCCCACCGAAACCCCTTCCATCGCTAGCGCGCGCTTCCCACCTGAAACGGTCACCGTCTCTCCAGAATGTCAATGCCGCATTCACCGGACTTAACTGCAGGTGCAATTGGTGTGTCACTGACATGCGGGCCAGATGCCCGTTGGGCCCACATGTCAGTAACCCAACGCATCTGTAGTTAAGTCACTGAAGCAGCGTCCGCATTCACGCCCGACGAACCTACTCCGGCGCCAGTTGTCCTTCCGTTTTCCGCAGCTCATTTTCATTCGCCCGCTATATTAACTTGAGCCCCTGCTCCCAGCCATAGCCAAAGACCCACACTTATTCTCCTCCGGTCCCTTCCTTCTGTCGGCAGCACTCCAACCATGGCCTCCTGGTGCTCCGAAGCTCTCTTGGACGTACTGTAGCAGGAGCAGACGAGGGACATCGGCGGCTCCACTCCGGGAGCGCTCCAAAGCTCTCTTCGATGCACTATCGCAGGAGCAAACGAAGGAGA
>NC_041383.1:614891081-614905227 GCF_002162155.2 Triticum dicoccoides
GCGCAGGCGCAGCTGGCAGCGAGGAAGAGTAGTGCATGGTAGGTCGCCACCGCTCTGGTCCTGGGAAGGCCACCGCTACTCCACTCAGTCGACGCCAAGCTTGGTAAGGTAAACATCGACGGCCGATTAGGCACTTGATGGCGACGTGGAGGCGGAAATCTTCAGAACCTTGTGCTTCGGAGGAGGAGGTTATCGAGCCGGATGAGGAGGAGGCAAAGGCAATGGCCGGCTTTCTCAGGTTCATGGTAGGACATGGTGGTCGGGCACCGGCGATCATTTATATTAGGTTTACAGTAGGTTTTAGTACAGTTTGTGCGAAATATGTAATGAATTTCATCCAGTTTGTAGGAAAAGTTTTCGAAATGTAATGAATTTCATCCGGTTAATTTGAAATTTGCTTTGTTTGCACGAATTTCGTCCGGTTAGTTCATATAGAGGCCGGTGTAAATTTGTGGGCTAGCGCTGGATATGCCCTAACTATCATGTTATAATCACTAATAGTCCTCCATTTTTATCTTGCTTACATAAAAATGGAGAAAGTGGACTGCACTGTAGCACGTCATATCACTCGAACTAGCCCGCCTAACGAGCGGGAAAGCACCGCCCTCGTCATTTTATCGATCGATCGCGCGAAAATGTTACGCTTCGCAAGTTCTAACGAAAAAGGCGGCACACTTACGACTCGTATGCGTCGCACCCCTAACAGTCCGGCTCGCACGCCGCTCACCAGAGGGGACACGTGTTGTCTTGCAATTTCACTGACATGTGGGACTGTAATTGAATAAACCATCGATAGCCGAAATCTAATCGCTCGGCGGGTGTCGGCTGAGAAGAGAGAAAGGGGGGAGGGAGAAGAGATCGCCCGCCCGCCACGCACAGACTCCAAGAAATATATGGTGATAATGTGAAGTGGGCCATGCTGGAGTCCGGACCGCTTTCGGAGCACGCTCTGACCGCCCTGGCCCCTCAAGACGCCAGTTGCCGCCCGTCGCATGCATAGCAAGTAGTCCCCGCTTATGTGGAGGAGAGAGAGGCATTGACAAAGTAAAGGAGTAACAGTGGAAACAATGAATACTCGTTGCTAGTCCTCTATAAAGGAAAGAATACTTACATTCACCGACATGTGGGACATCGACCATCCTGGTCCACCTGCCATGCACAAAATTATCCTGGTCTACCCCGGTCGTACCGCAGGCCCAACCTTTCCCACTCTAAGTTGTTCGGACAAAGGAACCATCATGACTTCGTTGAATTCCGCTTCTTCAAGAAAACTTACTGTACCCGCAATACTACTACCACACACAAAGACTGGACGACACTGTACCACATCATATCACTGAAACCCACTAGGCCAAACTAGCCCTCCTAGGTCATCAATTTTGGAACGGAGGGAGTACGTCTCTGCACTGCTATGATTTTGTGTTGCACGTTCTCTGTACTTTTAATGCGATTTTCCTACCCTATGAACCAAATGAGGCCTGAATGTATCCGTGTCGACTATTGTCTGATCGATCGCTAAGCCTACAATTTTAGTAGCTAGGGCTATTGGTCGATCGACGAGGGATAAGTATAAGCGTACCACGAGCTCATCAGCCCCAACGTTTCTCTTCGGTGAGTGTTTTGCAAGTACTATAGCTCGCACAGTAGCTAGCCTACTAACACCAAGAATCATCAAACAAGCCCTGCTGATATGATAAACAGTTCAAACTTACATCTAAGCATGCCATATATTACATCAAAAGTTGGTGAGGATACATTTGTTTCCATAACTCAAAGAGGGTTCGCATGATTCATCGCATGATTCACTATCCAACAAAAGTAGCAAGATCCGCCCACACAAGACAGTGCACTAGCCCTAAGATGGTTTGATAACACACATCATTCTGGTAACTAAACACAGGGTAATGCAAACTACCCTGAAGGATTAGCACGACCAACTATTTCTTGTCATCGATCTCTCGGGCAATGACCACAGCACGGACAGCGGCATGGGAATTGATTTCTGGGGCGATATCCACAGGACTGACCGCGACATCAGAATCGATCTCTGGGGCGATGTCCACAGGATGGACAGCGGCATCGGAATCGATCTCCGGGGCGATGCCAACAGCACGGGCCACAACATCGGAATCATCAAGGACGTCCACCGGCACCTGCACAACCCTAAACATATTAGCAAGCACATTGCAAATAATCAAAAACCACAACTATGGTAATAAGCCATTATTTTTTACCTTGTGCAGCTCACCAGGGGATCTATCCCTCCGGGGGCCATCTCCTCGTCCTCGATGGGGGCCATCACCTTGCCAGGGGAATACTGCTTCTCAATGGCGACTATCTCCTCAAACTCGGTCTTGAGCCTCACATAGGTGGCAATTAGCGTTCCTAGGGTAGGCACGGTGGGTCCCTTGCTGTTCTTCCAACTTTCTTTGAGGAGTTCGTCCGACAACGTCCTCAACTCTTTGGCCAGTGATTGTTTCTTGGAGTTCTTCGTCTCCATGGGTTGGCCCGCCAACATGGTCAACTCGTTGGTCGGTGCTCGCTTCCTGGAGATCGCTGTCTCCAGTGGGTTGTCCGCCGGCAACTCTTTGCCTAGTGCTCCAGGATCCATCAATGAACTGACAAACAAAAAGCAATCGAAAGGAAACCACAATCACAATGAAAACGGGAAAAGACTAGGATGTGAGAATCGGTCAGTGCTTCGAAAAAAGAAGAATCTTGGAATGAAAATATAGCAGCATAACTAATTCGCCCACCTTTCCTTCATCGGCACAGAAGAAAAATGGCAGAAGTGAGTAGCCTGGAGTGAGGTTTTCTTCAAGAAAGGGAAGAAAGGGCTTGAACGAGCGTTCCAGTGAAATGATGGTTGCTTCGTCCAGTCCAACTTGGAGGCCACCTTACCACTGCTGGTAAAGGTGTGGGTTTTGTGATATGACGGGTCATGACGGCCACACCGGGGTGACAGGTGAGTCTCGACTGTAGCACCTCGTTGTGATTTGGTGGATGGCACGCGGGCCCGGATGCTTTGAAATGTCCCGCATGTAGATAGAGCGGCTAGTCATATAGGAGTGCTCAATATTGTGCACCGCGACCAAGGCAGAGAGGAAAACGAGAGAACTACGTAATTAATGCATGAGTTTAATTAGGGTAGTTTTGTAAAGTAGTACAAGATACATTCCTCCAATCGCAAAATGCCTTGGTTCATGAGATTTGAGATTTGAGCCCTATAAACCGGAAGGGAGGGAGTACTGCACGGCTGCACGCGGTGTAGTCTAGTCACTTGTTAAAATCTCTAGAAAGGCAAATACTCCTTTCTGGTTTACAGGGCTATACTACTACATCCGTCTAGGTGTGTAAGTCATCTTACGAAAACCAAATAGTCCCAAAACACTTAGGTGCGGTGCATTAACTTCTACCATGTTTCTTGTTTCTTGACATATCAACCAATAAGAGATGAGAGGTGTGCATGCTTCTACTGACTTACAATGGCTAGTTCATTGCAAGCAATGCTATTAATTAGCAAATAAACATTGGTGACCCGAGGAGGAAACAGTGCTAAGCGCGTGGACCTATGCAGAATGAGTATCAACCAATGGATGATGGAGTTTAATTGTTAAACAATAGCAATTTTGTCTCATGCAAGAGCCTCGCTACTATATGCGTGCTCGAAGGCACCGTACCACGCGAGCGTTCGCAACTGCCACGTTCGGGTTGCGCTTGGCTCTTCCCCTCTTCGAGAAGACGAACAATGATGTTACTCCTACTTCTATAGTATTGAATCCACTGCTGCATGTCCGTTCACCTCGTGCGGGGGGTATAGTGTGTAGCAAAAGCTTCTACTTACTACTCCTACCTTTGCGTCTACGACTGGTGGGCGCAACAGGTGGTTGGCCCTCCTGTCATGTAGCCAAAGGCAGGTGCAGTTAAGGCACCGGAGCTCAGTCCGCGAGGGAGATGGTGTTGTAGTAATCAAATTTCTCGGTCTTTTACGAGTTGACGCGACACATCAAAGCACTGCACTCGATATAAGGCTGGTCATAGTGGGGAGTAACTTAGACTAGTAACATGTATATGTTACTAGTCTATGTTACTATCTCTATAGTGCATAGTATCATAGATTAGTATCATAGGTGGTCTCATTTATTGACATGCATGACACATAGTACCCCCTCCGTCTAGGTTGGTAACTCATCTTAGGTTGTGCACCGTGACCAACGAAGAGGGGAAAACAAGAGACATTAATGTGTATTTGCTAGTTAATAGTATTGCATGCAATCAACTAACCACTGCATGTTGTGTTTGATAGTCTCAAGTCATTAAAAACATGCACAACCCTCATTTCTTATTGGTTGATATGTCAAGAAACAAGAAACGAGGTAGACGTTAATGCACCGCGCCTAAGTGTTTTGGGATTATTTGGTTTTCGTAAGATGACTTACACACCTAGACGAAGGGAGTAGCATCACATTTATTTTGTTACGGTATCTACCTATGTTACTATAACCATCTCTCTCTTCTTTAATTGCCTGCCACATAAGCATGTTTGCGAGTCTCAAGTGCATGATACTACTTATGTTACCCCCACTATGGCCATCCTAAGTCTTTTTACACATTTCATAGACATATTCTGCTTCGTATGTAGTCACTTGTTGCAATCTCCAAAAAGCCTTATTTCTGGAAACGGAGGGAGTACAACACATGCATGCTTGCCGTGACTTTCCTTTTGATACTTGCATGTGTTGATTTGATGCACCTTGCCAAATCTTTACTATAAATTTAACTAAACAAATTTTCATGCATGTCACAAAAAATTACGGGGCTGTTTGGATTGTGACTATGTTTGTCTTATGTTGCCACATTATTTTTCCCACACTTGCAACACTTGCCTAACCTGAGTTGCTCAAATTGTTAGACACACTTTGGCTTGCCTAAGGGAATCTTGCCACAATTTTTGTGTCTATGACACATTATTTTTGTGTCTATGACATGTGGAATAGAAAATATAAATAATAATGCATGTTGGGGCAACCCACGTTTTCGCTAATTTTAGCCGTGGGCTTGTTCACAATTTTTACGAGGGGGTGGTTGTTCATTTAATGGAGGGACTTGTAGTACCAGACTTGAACGATACAAAGTGCGACCTGGCACACCGTAACAACACTTGGAACAAGCGGGTAGCTATCTCAAAAAACAATCAACAACTAAAAAAAACCGTGACCTGGCATGTAGTAGTACACAATTTTAAACGATTGTTTTGATGGAGTGAAAAGGGAAAACTACCCCACTACGTATATATAGGCCGGAGCCTCCGCACTTGCTTGCTAGGGTTTCTCTATTCACACACTCTCATCCTCTCCAGATCTAAACAAGATAGAGGTAGTAACACTGTCTTTCTCCCTTCAAAAAACACTGGCTTTCTATCCTCACCGCTAGTTACAGATCCGGACGTATCCCCCTCCGCCGGTGAAGGGGGGGAGGGGCAGTGTTTAGGCCGTTGTCGACAGTGAGCGAGGAGACCCCCTGCCGGCCGCACCGTTATCTCTGGCCGAGCGCTGGTGCGGGAGGTCCTCCGATCCCTTCGTCGTTGCCTGTGGGCGGATACGGCCTCCCGCCACCCACCTATCCACATCCCGACGACCTTCAGGTATATCTTCGTTCGAAACCGCCTTAGCTCTACCTCCCCAGCTTGCTACGTCGCTGCGTGTGCATCATTTTCTACCTCTCAGCCCCTCTCGATCGGATGGTCCAACATCACCTAGTGTTTTTCTTCTTCTATTGTTAGACGTAAAGCTACTTCATGGAGTCGAATCTTGTACTCCCTCCGTCCGAAAATACTTGTCATTGAAATGGATGTATCTAGATGTATTTTAGTTCTAGACACATCCATTTTGATGACAAGTAATTCCGGACGGAGGGAGTACTTGGTTCAAACAAGAAATAAAGTGGGGGTGAGGGAATTTAGTATGTACATCATACTTGGTACAAACAGGAAGGAAAGGGGGTGAAAGTAGTACAGACTGGTCATCCAACCGGTATCTTGGTCGAAAAGGGAAATGTAGGGGTAACGTTGTACACAGTGGTATGACCAGGACTAGATTTGCTATCCACACATAGGAGTAGGTGGCTAGAGTGAACAAAAATGGGACCAACCCAGATATGTTTCTTGAATGTTTGTTTCTCGGGGGAACAAACTATGAATCACCACTTTATGCCCCTGTTTACGTACATGGTGTTGGACTGCTGGTGCACCCACTGTCCCATGCCCTTATACCAAATATTTAGCTGTTCTTAATCTAATGTCCCTGGTAAAAATGAAGCCATGCCACTATTATAAGCCATGACAAGTTTAGCCAAATGTTTTTGCCTGTAATTGTTTGAGACTCTGACTGTTTCCTCTGTACCTATTTGTGCAAACAGGGATATCCAACTCCCCTGGTTGCTGTTGTGACCTTTTGGTGCACTGCACAAAACTCTTCTTAAAAGAAGTGACTTTTGTGTTGTTTAACTGGAATGTCAGAATGGAACAGTTGGTTCATTTCGGTGGAACTGCACAAAGGGAGATCTGTGTTCCAATCCTCATCATCCATATTGGTGCCATAACCTTCCTTTAGGTAAGAATGATATTTAATGCATGTGTTCATCTCTATTTTCCGACTGCCATGAGAAAATAATGCTATTTTTTTACTAGTACACTTGTACTCCCTCACTGACAAAACCAATCCTGAACTAGAAGGCCAATCATGTACTTGGTTTCACCAACTGGTGAGGAGAAAGAGAAACAGAGCATGAAGAGGAAGAAGAAGAAGGAGGAGGAGGAAATGAAGAAGATCACACGATGGTACCGTCCTATGTTATCCTGACATCTTGCTAGTGGTGTTGTATTGCTGTGTTGCTACTAGTCTTAATTTACTTGGAAGACTAGCAAGATGCTCGTTCGTTGCACGTAACATCGAGATGCACTTAACAACAAGATCACCAAATCTGTTTTTTGTAAGAGTATAAGAGTAATAGAGTAGAGAGTAGAGATAGATAGAGAAATGCAGCATAGTAGTACTTGGCTTAATGACACATCATACTAATTAACCGGATTCTGGATGCATGTGTGACCCAGCTCTACACGATCAACAGTGCCAAGTTGATCTTGCTGAAGTCGAGGCCTCAGTCGAGGCCATTCAAGGGCTCCGGCAATGTCTCCCTTACATGATAGACGATCCTCCAGGGAGCCCTTCCACTTCTTTCGTCTCTCCTGCAAGGTCACTTAATTAATCAGGAGTACTTAAGTAGCACTAATTTATTGCTGCCTAATTTTCCCGTCAGAGTTAAACAAATCTTTAGTAGCACCCTATGTTGAATCATGTATGTGTATATATGATCTGGAGGTGAATCATGTGGTGGAATCTTGTTATTGTCATGACATAATAATGCTATTATCTTTCTATCCTTTCTCACTAAGCTAATGAAGGTTTCACCTTTTTCCTACTTGTGCAAACAGGGATCATGTTGTGCCAATCGTACATTTTAGTGGAACTGCACTAGAGAATACAATGAACTGTATCCCAGCCAGTAGTTTAACTCTGCTAGAAGTTCTTGATAATGTTTCGATATAATCTCACCACTGGTAAACAAGAGTTATTTCAACCATACATTTAAAGTGCACAAAAATATATACTATTGAGTGATTCCAGTGAGTGCTTTATCATCTCTTCTGGAATTACTTGAGTAAGCATATTTTGCTCAGGTTGGTAGCAGCCTAAGGCCTTCAGCCATATTAGTTTGTTGTACCTATATATGTATTGTGCTATTGTGTTGCTACTGTCATGAGAAACTCCTTTATCTTTGCACGTTAAAGTTTTGCAACCTATGATACATGGCAATGTTTTGAGTGTTGAGCTAATTGGCACTGATTAAATAAACTAATACCTCTCTTTAAGCAAGACTACTATGTTGCTAACTTTACCCATTAAGATAATGAGGGTGCTTCTGTTTGTTAGTGTCTGTTTCATCAACTAGTCCCACTATTACAGTAATCTCACTCTCTCAATATACTGTGCCAACAGGGATGCTCGATTTTGGTGGAACTGCACAAAAACTTTGGTTGCTTCATTGCCTCAACCGCTTCCTTCCCTTCATGTCAGTCGCTTTGTCTCGGCTTGCTTACTTCCTTCATTTCCTGTCAGTCGCTTATCTCGACTTCCAGTGAAAGGAAATAGTAATTGATATGCTACCTCACACAGGTTGGTACTGGTCTTTATCCTGATTATTGTGCTTGTCATGTATTGGTAATTTGGTATTGTGCTACTGTTTGCCTATATTATAAAGGACTAACTTGGAGCCTGAACTCGCAGGCAAATCATAGCATTGGGTGATTTCAGTAGAACTGCACAAAATGATCAGATGGACAGATACTTATGCTACTGCCATGTACTCCAAAGTTCACCCATACAAGCATCGATGTTGACAAGAAGTGCCTATATTCATTCGAGTATCAACCAGCGTCAACCAGTTGTCAAACTCCCAAGTATTAGGAGAGTGAACGCCAAAAATATTGCTTGGCGCATAGCCCAGAAGAACACAGTCCAGTCTTTGGTCCCAACTTGTGCCTTTTGGTTATTGGCAGATATGGTAGCGAACTGTATGGCATGGAGTCTAAAGATTCCAAACAAGTTGGTTGACGCGTATATTCATCTGGCACTTAATCAGTCTGCACGCCAGGGATGGTCCATTTTAGTTGAACTGCACAAAATTTTTAGGTGGTTCATTTTCTCAACTGCCTCCTTTCTCGTCTGCAATGTAGAATTTTGGCGAGCTACAGGACCAAGATGAGCCAGTAAACTAGTTGGATGAAAGTAGTGGCCAAGTTGCTCAAACCTCACTCGGCACGAGGCCACTATTTGAGGATAAACCTACAAGCAAAGTTTAGATTGTCTGTGCTGCCTCTTATGTACTCGAAAGTTTACTCGTACAAGAACTAATTTTAGCAAGAAGTACCTCCGAGTGAACACCATTTACTAGTCTATACCCTAGGTAATTAAAGTTCGTCCATGGATCATATTGGCTGTGATCTCAATCATTTGGATGCATAAACATACTGAACATGTGTATATCTAAATCTTTTTGTAAATTATGCATGAATATTGTCGTGTGATCTATCAACCATTTGGATTCATAGATATGCTTAGCTTGTGTATATATGAATCTTTTGAGTTGTTGATAGTGAATGTTGGCTATGAATATGAACGTGTCCTATGAACCTGAGTTTGATACGAATGTTTACCTTTTCTGATGTATTTGTGTGTGAACTTGTTAGTATGCCTACTGTGGGGTATGTGACGTGTGGGTGTCAACGGCACACCTTCTTCCTGAGAAGAATTGCACCTGCTTTGTTAGGGGCTTGATGAAAAATCGAGTGCTGGTTTCTGTAGGTTGGCCCGCCCAGCAAATGGGCTGCTGGTCCACCACGACAGACTCGGAGGCTAAAAATACAAGTTGTATGGTGCAGAGGCAAGTAAAAAAACGCTATCGAGAGCCATCCACTAAAGAAAAAAAATCGCTCCAGATGTGCTTCTTCAGTCGTGCCGCCGGCCCCCTCTTTAATCCAGTTCGCTCGGGGATCTGGTATCATTTTTTTCCAGAGGGCGAACAAGTATCAGCTAGGCCTAGGTTTTGTATTTTAACATGCTTAGCCCACGACATACGGAGACAGTGGTTTCAACTTATTTTTTGAGGTCCATACCGGCCTATGGGCTTTTTCTTAAAGATCGGCAGCCCAATGTATTTTTTAATAAAATGCAGGTCTCTGTTCTATTTATCTATATATAAGAATAATAATGCTATGTCCAATTTATGTTTTCCCTTCTAACCACATTATATATATTTATATTATTACTATTATCGTATATTTTATAGAGACTTATATATACATTATAAAAACATCCCACGTGTTATTAACTTATAAAAGTAAATGTTTAACGGAAGTTGGCAAGGAAAATCCTGGTTGTTTTTGACTCATAGGCAAGGAAAATCCTGGTGATTGTGTACAAAAGCTTGCAAAGATTTTAAGGACCAATTTAATAATAATGCGCTCATTTTTATTTTGAGCAATAACTAGTTAATTTATTAATTATATATAAAAAAATGTGCCTCTCCGGTTTATTCTTTGATATTAATTTCTCCTTCTAGCATAACATTATATATATAACGAGCCCAACATTTTGTTTTTTGAGAATCACAGTGCACTTTATTGCCTAAGTTCAATGCTTACAGGGATACATAAATGAGCAGGTGGTGCATCAAGCCACACATGCCTACCTATATCAAGAGACGTAGCCATACGTGCTAGTCTATGAGGCTCCTCATTACATTCTCGTTGTTCATGACTAAAAGGACAAACCCTAAATAAATTGCTTCATACTTTGATCTCATGAAACACCATACAATGTCCACCAAGGTTCTTTCGTGCTTCGATTTCTCGGATGACTCTCAGACAGTCGGTAGCAATATGTACTCTTTCCAGGCATGCACTTTCAATCTCTCGTCTTCTTCCTCCAGCGTCGCCGGGACCGCCTGGTCCGGCCTCCGGCGGCTAGCGGCTCTGCTTACCACGCATCGCTGCGAAGCGCTACCCCACCGCCGGCCAGGCTATCGCTGGGAAGATGACTGTACGCGAGTGGCTGATAGTGGGGACGCACCATGCCCATGGACGCATGCATGCAACGAAACTCGGCGTGGTCAACATGGTCAAGGAACGACTTCCACCGGAAGTATACTGTACGTGGAGAGGCTGATAGCTGGGCCCACTAAGTTGACGGGGACGGAGGGCTTTGTCAACTTAGTCAATATGAACGATTCTAGCTGCAGTGACCGTACGATGTCCATCCAACGGCCATCGTGCTTCTTCAACCTTTGGTCTTCTTGCTCCAGCCGCCCAAAGCAGCGCCGGTCGTGCCGCCTGCTCCTGCCTCCCATGGCCGGCTGTGATGCCGCGGAGGCCTCACCGCCCCCTACTACTCCTGCCGCTAGCCAGGCCATCCCTCCACTCACCCACACCCCCTGTTATTCTGCGGCGACGGCAGCCTCACACCGCAGCCGAACGAGTGAACCCTCATACTCCTCTACGCGTGGGCATCCACTGCCGTGTCTTCCCCTGCTCCGCGTCGTCCCCTTCCTAGGCCTCGCCATCTTCCACCGCCATGGTGCTCTCGGTGTGGCGTGGTCAATGTGGTCAATGACCGACTTCCATCGGAAGAGTACTGTACGTGGAGAGGCTGATAGCTGGGTCCACGGCCACAGCCCAGTTCTTTTGTGATTTGCCAAGTAAGTCACTTTGCCAGGCTTGTTGGGCTGCAAATCTTTCAAGACGAGGAGAGCTTCATTCGGCTGGCCGAGAAAATGGCCTATCAGTAATGAGAAATGGACTGTACGTTTTTAAAACACATCAAACCGGCAATTAGTTTCAAATTTCTTTTTTTCATTTCGAGATTTTAAATTGCATTGATTTTTATGCGTGGACAATTTGTTGGACTTTATATTGATATACATTTATTTTTAAAATCAGTTTGAATGTGACTCGAAATTTCGGGATTAAAAACAGTTCGAACCGCACCGAAATATGCAAAGTTTCGTATAATTTTTTAACCGTGGCCACAATATGGGCTGTAATGCTAACAAAAACAATATGGGCTCCAAAAAACCCTTAAGAATTAGCAAATGGGCTGTAAATTATTAGAAATAATGGCGGATGGGTTGTATGCTGTTTTCCACAGATTTGAGGCTTTCCTAAAAAAAAAGGTTGACGCACAAACAGTGACTATTGGATTTCCATCCAACGGCAGTCGTGCTTCTTCAATCTCTGCTCTTCCTGCTCCAGCCGCTCAAACAAGCACCGGCGGGACTGCCTGCTCCCTCCTCCCCATGGCCGGCTGTGCTGCCGCGCAGGCCTCACCGCCCCACCGTACTCCCATTGTTGGCCTAGCCATCCCTCTACTCACCCACACCTACTGTTATTCTCCGGTGACGGCAGACGAACCAGTAAACCCTCATACAGTCGTACTCCCCTCCGCGTGGGAAACAACTGCCGAGTCTTCCCTTCCTCCGTCTTGTTCCCTTCCTAGGCCTCGCCGTCGTCCATCGCCCTGGTGCTCTCGGCACGGCCTGGTCAACGTGGTCAACGACCGACATGCATCTGAAGTGGACTGTACGTGGAGAGGTCGACAGCTGGGTCCACGGCCGCACACAAGGAAATGCCTCCTTATTACACGCAAAATAATGATTCCTCCACCTGACATCAGGGACCCACCGAAAGGGCCTCTGTATTTCGTGAAAAAAACGTTACTGCCGCTGACAGCTCAGACCCACCAGCTATATCTTCGCACACAAGGAAGTGCCTCCTTATTACGCACAAAAAAATGAATACTCCCCCTGTTAGCTGGAACCCAGTATTGTGGCAGGCTGACTTGTGGGCCTACTAAGTTGATGGGGAGAGATGGCTTTGTCAACTTAGTCAATATGCACGATTCTAGCTCCAGTGACCGTACGATGTCCATCCAACGGCCGTAGTGCTTCTTCAACCTCTGGTCTTCTTGCTCCAGCCGCCCAAACCAGCGCCGGTCGTGCCTTGTGCTCCTGCCTCCCATGGCCGGCTGCAATTCAGCGGAGGCCTCACCGCTGCCTACTACTCCCACCGCTGGCCAGACCATCCCTCTACTCACCACACCCGCTGTTATTCTGCGGCGAAGGCAGTCACACACCGCAGCAAACTAGTGAACCCTCGTACTCCTCTATGCGTGGGCATCCACTGCTGCGTCTTCCCCGGCTCTGCGTCATCCCCTTCCTAGGCCTCGCCGTCGTCCATCGCCTTGGTGCTCTCGGCGCGGCGTGGTCAACGTGGTCAAGGAATAGCTTCCATCGGACGTGAACTATACGTGGAGAGGCTGACAACTGGGTCCACGGCCGCAGCAAGGAAGTGCCTCCTTATTATGTGAAAAATAATTATTCCTCCACCTGACAGCGGGGACCCACCGGATGGGCCACCGTCGCGAAAAAATTGTTTCCCAATCACTGCTGGGACCCACCAGCTACATCTTCGCATGCAAGGAAGTGCCTGACAGTCGGGACCCACCTGGTCGAAGCGTACGTAGCATTGTCATTCTGGTTGTGAACGTGTATGTACATATATACTGGTGGATGTAGAGGCGCGCACGTGTCGTAGTAGAGGCGCGCATGTGTCGTAGTAGAGGCGCGCACGTGTCGTAGTAGAGGCGCGCACGTAGCATGTACATGTACGTACAGCGGCCAGGTGCAAGAAAGAAAATACGGCCACGTATGTGTACATACGGGCGGGGTCTCAAACGCCTACTCACGCATATATATGTACGGCCAGGGCTCGTGTACATTAGCTGGGTCGGAACGGAGAAACAACATCGTCGTCATGTTCATGGGGAGCCAACCGGCTGGGTCGGAATGGAATGCGTGGTCGTGTTCATCGGGAGGGCTTGGACGGAACAGGAGATGGAAACAAGGCCTGGCGTACCGCAGAACGGAGGAAACGGCCTTGTGTTCGACCGGTCATGTTCGAAACGGGATCCTGTTCATAGGGAGGGGTCTGGCGTACCGCAAAACGGAGGAAACGGACCTCCTACGGTCGAAACGGGGGTCCTATTGATCGGGAGGGGTGTGGCGTACCGCAAAACAGACGAAACAGACTTGTGTTGGAGCGCTACGGTCAAAACGGGGGTCCTGTTCATCGGGAGGGGTGTGGCGTATCGCAAAACGGGACTCCACGTGATACTGTTCATCTCCACCGTCGACCTCCTCCAGCCTCCACGGGCTACTGTTCATCCACCATCGACCTCCTTCAGCCTCCACATGCGACTGTTCATCCACGGGCTCCTGTTCATCCAGCCTCCACCGTGCGCTACTCCACCGACTACTGTTCAACCACCCCTCTCCATGGGCTCCTGTTCAACCACCCCTCCGCGGGCTACTGTTCATCCACCCCTCCACCGTCTACTGTTCATCCAGCCCTCCACGGGGTTGTCCTGTTCATCCAGCCCTCCACGGGGTCCTATTCATCCAGCCCCAACCGGCTCGATCGATCGGGGTCCTGTTCATCCAAAGGCAACGCCACGAGTCATGTTCATCCACTCCC
>NC_041383.1:614905558-614947119 GCF_002162155.2 Triticum dicoccoides
AGTCGGCATTGATCGGCTTCAGTTAGCAGCAGTAGCGAAGGAATCGATCGCTCGGGTTCAGTTAACAGCCATCGATCGATCGATCGGGTTCAGTAACGCGTAGCCTGTAGTGCAATCGCTCGGGTTCAGTTAGAGCCCAACGCCTTGCACACACGTGCGTACATGTATGAGGGAAACGCGCATCGCTCGGCCCCCGACCACCCACCGTAACTGGGAACTCCCCGAAATTTTCCTCGCCCTCGCTTCTACCATGGTTTTTCCCGTCATGGACGGCCCAAAGAATGTCATGCAGCTGCGTCTCCGGCCCGCGCAGGACGAAAAGCCCATTTTCTGTCATGACTTTTTGTCATAGAAGTAGGAGCCCACCACATCTATGATGATACCGGGTTTTGTCACAATTATCGTCATAGAAGTGTCATATGTATGGCAGAAACAAAATTCGTTCGGCCCAAAATGTCACGGATGTGTCTTTTTTTTGTAGTGTGCCCTCAGCAGCCTCCTTTGGCTCAAGAGTGAGCTCAATTACTTCCTCTATTGAGGCTCTTGCTTTGGACATAGGAATCCTGCTGGCTGGTGCCTTCTTCTTCAGACCTAGCTTGGTTGAAGTTGCAGTGCCAAACTCTTTCTTGACAACCTTCTTCTTTGATGTGACTTCCTCATCAGCCACAAAATCTTCATCCTCTGAATCAGAGGGTTTTCTTCTTCCTCTGCATGGTTGCAGCCTTAGGTAGGTTGCTAGGAGTGCTTCTTCTCCTATCATCATAGCTACTGTCAGAGGGACTAGTGCCCTCACTCATGTGCACCTGCTCCTTAGATCTGTTCTGGATGTCACTATTGTCTGACATGGCTAACACTGAAAGCTGACCCCATGAATAGATATAGTTGAGATAGAATGGATGAGCATCACAAAGTGCAGAGATTTTGCAAAATAAATGACTCAAAAATTTAGTTTCAGTTTTCTACAGAAATCATTTCGGAGCTACCGATATGCCAAACTCAATGACACCGAAGCAACTTTTAGAGTCTAAACATGTGAAATCGGTCAGACCGAGGCACAGTTCAGTGACTCCGAGATTGCTAGGGTTTCACAGAGAATTGAACTCGGTCACACCAATTTGTAAGTTTTGGTCGGACTGAAAAATACAAGTGCAATGGCTTGGGCCAAATCGGTGAGACCGAATTCGCCGAATCGGTCGGTCCGAGATGAGTTCGGCGGAAACCTAACCCTAAGTTTTCGGATCAACACTAATCTAGAGGAAGTCTTGGTTGGATAGAAGTATCTCAATCGTGGCAAGAATCATGGCGTTGACCTTAGTGCAAGAATCGGAAGTAAAAATTGCACAAGGGGTCGAGTTCATACCCTAACTTGGTGGTGAACTCACTACGGCGACAATGGTAGCGAAGATTTCTATTGACGGCGGCGGAGACCAGCGGCAGGAGGTCGCTGGCGACGGCGGAGACGATCCGGAGACCTCGAGTCGGCAGAGCTGGACAGGCGCGAGCGAAGGGTTTTGGAGAAATTTCCAAAATTTGGCATGTGGGTATATATTTCCTGACCCTGTCGATGTGACCGAGTTGAACAACTCGGTGGCACCGACATGCTGAATCGCAAGCGGTTATTGCAACTCGGTGAGACCGAAAAGTGCAAATTGGTTGGACCGAAATTGAAACCTAGATCAACTCAATGAAGTCAGTATGATCGAATGGGATGAATCGGTCAGACCGAAATATATTAAGAGGTTTTGGAAGTTTAAGTCTATGAGGAAACGGTGGCTTCAAGTGCTCCTCACCCAGAAGGTTCGAATATGACTTGAAACTTTGTGATGTAGCATGAATAGAGTTTGAGACGAGGAAAGCATAGATAGCTAGAGGGAGTACTTAGGCATTGTTGTCCATCCATTTGGCAATAGAAAAAGACAAACAATCAAGGCAACAAATGGATGTCCTCGAATGAAGAAAATTATGCAACCAACATGCTCACACAATAAGATAGCAAATGAAATATGTGGCAAAGCATGCACAAACTCTCTAGCATCTATCAAGCAATTGGCGATGACTAGGTAATCTATATATGAGTATATCGACTTAGGAGTCAAATGAGAACATTTGATCATAGGTCATACTCATCATTTAATCACAAGTGGGGTTACCACTTTTACATAAAGCATTGTTGTGTTCACACCATTAGAGTTGCTTTAGCTCAGTTCTTAGAGTAAAGCTCCCCCTAGATGTGATATCCCCTTTTAGAGGGATGAACAAACCTTGGGTTTTGTCGATGATGACTTCATGTAGATGTTGAAGATGTGGATGCTCAATGTTGATGTAGATCATTTGGAGCAATCCATTAGAGTGAGTTGCACTTTCAATACCTACATGGGTTAGTCCCATAAGCAACAAACAAGGATATCCATAGACATAGAATGAAACACACACATGATGATGTCCATGAAAGCATTAGGTTACATTGTCCCTTGACTTACTAACAAGAGGGTTTGTGACTCCTTGAACTAGTGCAAGATGTGGAAGTTGATTGCACTTGTCCTTGCCAATATGAATATGAGTGAAGTATATTGGTGGAGTCACCCTCAAGAACTCTCTAGTTCTTCTTCTTCGGGATCCACATCATCTTGATGGGAATCCTTGGGGTTGTAGATGTACTTGATGAAGTAGAACTTGAAGTAGTCTGGGGAACCCACTTGACCAAGGCCTTTGGAGCTTCTTCAAATGAATCAATGTCCTCTTGAAGCTTGTCCTTGCCTTTTAGCTTGTGGTCTTGTGGTGGAATATCATCTTGAGATTGTGTTCCCTTGAAGGAAGTAGGATCATACTTCTCTTGTTGAGGAACTAACTTCATCTTGTGTATTGATCTTCTTCCCACTCAACTCCATTGGCATTGAACTTTCGTTCAAAACCAACACCTTGATTCTTCCGGTGCCTTCCTTGCTTGCGTACAATTTCCTCAAATTGCTTACTTCCGGCAAGGCTCCTATAAACACATTTCTCTATAATTCCCTTCAATAAGCTATTTTCTTACTCAAGTGTAAATTGGCTAAGAGAATCATTAGTGGAATCAAGAGAACTACTAGAAACAACAATATTGGATTTAGCATGATTATTGTTACTACTCAAAGAAGAATCTTTCTTACTCTTGTTGCTAGATTTTACTTGTGGAATGTAAGTAGACAAGAGTGAAGGCTTGGCAATGTAAGAAGAACTTTTCTTCCGAAGATCATCATTGACTGCCTTTAAGAACCCATGCTCTTGCTCAAGGTTGAGATTTTCAAAGCGTAGCTTCTCATGAGTTTTGAAAAGTTCTCGATGATCTTCTAAAGTAGTATCATGAGCTAAGTTAGAGTGTTTAGTTCTTTAGTTATATGTTGAATCTCCTTCTTATCATTGTCATTTATTTCATCTTGATTAGCATGATCAATAGCAATTTCATCATAGTTTTCATCACTAGCATTGTCAACAAGTAACTCATCATCACCTAGAAAATTATCTTCATCACTATTGAAATCAATATACTCGGGGTGTGATACCTTGGGGCCTTTAGCCATGAAGCATCTTCCAATTCTTTCATTTGGTGAGTCAAATATGTCATAGGAGTTGGTTAACACAAGTGCAAGACCGGCAACACCTTCATCTTGAGTATATTCAGAGTCGGAGTGATAACTTCTCTCAGAGTGGTGGTCGGAGTCAGAACCGGATACCCATTCACCAACATGATTTTGATGTCTTCGCTCTGTGTAGCCCCTTTATGACTTATCCTTCCTTTCCAAATCCTTGCTTCTGTGAGAGGTTCTTTGTTCGTAACAATCATCTCTACTCCTTCTCTCTCTTGGAGGTGATTCTTCTCTTCTACTTCTCCTTTTAGGTGAGTCTTCTTTTCTTTTGTAGGGAGCCGTACATTCATTAGAATAGTGTCCGGGTCTTCCACAATTGTAGCAATTGCGACCATGACTAGAAGATCTTTTGTCATGGTAGGATCTTGACTTGGAGCTTCTCTCTTTGATTCTACTATTGTAGAATTTGTTGAAGTTTTTCACCATTAAGCTCAATTATTCATTGAAGACTTGTTTTTCACTTGATGTGGCAAGAGTATCACATGAGGCTTTATAAGCACCACTAGACTTGTTGTGAAGCTCTTCCTTATCCTTGAGTGACATCTCATGAGCAACAATTCTCCCAATGACTTCCGTTGTCTTGAGATTTTTGTAATTGGGAACATTTGGATCAATGTGCACATGGTATCACATTTTCCATCCAAGGCTCTTAGGATCTTCTTGATAATGAATCTGTTAGTCATCTCTTCACTTCCTAAGACGACAATCTCATTTGTGATGAGAGCAAGCCTAGATTACATTTCAGCGACACCTCCACCATCCTTCATTTTGAACTTGTCAAGCTGACTTTGAAGCATATCCAACTTGGATTCCTTGACGGACTCGGTACCTTCATGCATATCAATCATAGTATCCCAAATTTCCTTTTCATTCTCAAGATGGCTGATTTTCTTGAATTCTTTGGGGCATAATCCAGTGAAGAGGATATCGCAAGCTTGAATGTTGTATTGCAGCATCTTCAATTCTACCGTAGTTGCTTCACGATTTGGTTCTCTCTTATATAAGAATTCACCTTGCAAACCAATACACACAATAGCCCAAACGGCGAGGTTATGTCCAAGAATGTGCATTTTTATCTTATGCTTCCAACTAGCAAAATTAGTGCCATCAAAGTAAGGACCTCTATGGTGATAATTTCCCTTGCTAGACGCCATACTCTCCTAGGTTGTGAAACCAAGGCTATGATCACCAAAGCTATGGAAATCAAGGCAAACGGAGACCAAAGCTCTGATACCACTTGTAGGATCGAAAGTATGTCTAGAGGGGGGTGATTAGACTACTTGACCAAATAAAAATGTAGCCTTTTCCCAATTTTAAGTCTTGGCAGATTTTAGCAACTTAACACAAGTCAAGCAATCAACCTACACATGCAATTCTAAGAGTATAGCAGCGGAATGTAAATTGTTGCATATGAAGGTAAAAGGGATGAGTTTGGAGGGAGCAAATGCGATGTAGACACGGAGATCTTTGGCGTGGTTCCGATAGGTGGTGCTATCATACATCCATGTTGATGGAGACTTCAACCTAGGTAACGGTTGCGTGAGTCCACGAAGGACTCCACCCATTAAGGGTCCACGAAGAAGCAACCTTGTCTATCCCGCCATGGCCATCGCCCACGAAGGACTTGCCTCACTTGGGTAGATCTTCGCGAAGTAGGCGATCTCATTGCCCTTACAAACCCCTTGGTTCAACTCCACAATCTTGACGGAGGCTCCCAAGTGACACCTAACCTATCTAGGAGACACCACTCTCCAAAATGTAATAGATGGTGTCTTGATGATGGACTCCTTGCTCTTGTGCTTCAAATGATAGTCTCCCCAACACTTAACTCTCTCACATAGATTTGGATATGGTGGAAAGATTATTTGAGTGGAAAGCATCTTGGGGAAGGCTAGAGATCAAGATTCTTGTGGTTGGATTGGAATGTCTTGGTCTCAACACATGAGTAGGTGGTTCTCTCTCAGAAAATAAGTAGTGGAAGTGTAGGCATGTTCTGATGGCTCCCTCTTAAATGGAGAAGGGGGTGGAGGGGTATATATAGCCTCCACACAAAATCTAACCGTTACACACAATTTACCAAACTCGGTGGGACCAAATAGTGAAACTCAGTGGGACCGACTTGGTTCAAAATGTGAACGTTAGGCTTTTCGGTGGGATCGACAATATCAACTAGGTGGGACCGATGCGCTTGGGTTAGGGCAAAAACTCATCTCGGTGATACCGATAACATGAACTCGGTGAGACCGATTTCAGTAATAAGCAAACAGAGACTTGGTCAAGCAAACTCGGTGGGACCTATCGCTCATTTCGGTGAGACCGAAATGTTACAAAAAGGAAACAGAGAGTTTGCCTTGCAAACTCGGTGGGACCGATCGCTCAATTCGGTAAGACCGAAACGTTACGAAAAGGAAACAGAGAGTTTGCCTTGCAAACTCGGTGGGACCGATCGCTCATCTCGGTTAGACCGAAACATTGCGAAGGGAAATAGAGAGTTTGCAATCCCATCTCGGTGAGACCGAGATCCCTATCGGTGAGACCGAACTGATTAGGGTTTCTAGCTATGGCTATGTCAAGTGAATTCAGTGGTTCCGGATAGATCAAATCGGTGGGGCCGAGTTTGACTTTAGGTTTAGGACATATGTGGCAATGAGAAAGTGGTTGAGAGCTTTTGGAGTATATCACTAAGCATTTTGAGCAAGCAAGCCATTAAGCAACATCTCATCACCTTTTAATAGTATTGGATTTTCCTATGGACTCAATGTGATCTTGGATCACTAAAATGAAAATGAAGAGTCTTGAGCTTAGCCAATATGTGTCCTTAGCATTTTGATGGGTCCACATCTCTAGTCCATGCCATACCAATCATTGAACTTTTTGAAACACTAATCTTGAATAGATATTAGTTCAATGAGCTATATGTTGTTATGAATTACCAAAACCACCCGGGGATTAGTTGCACTTTCGAGGGGATTCCTCTCACATAGAGGAGAAAGTTATTGGTGGAAATGTGGATCTAGATATCCTCTCCCTTTTCCCCTAAAAACTAGCAAGAATCCATGGAGGAATTGAGAGATAGCAAGCTCGAAGAAGTTCAACAATGGGGGAAGAACACGAGCTTAAGAGAATGAGGCTCAATGGGGAAGAAGACCCCCTTTTATAGGTGTGGGTAAAATCCAACCATTATCCCCATTCTCAACCTGCAACGGGCGGTACTACCGCTCTAGAGAGCGGTACTACCGCAGGCTGCAGCGGCACTACCGATGGGACCTCGCACAACGCCTAAGGGAGAAGGAACAAAGATGAGGGCCATTGAGTGGCACTAGTAGCGGTAGTAGGGGCATTACTAACGCTTACAAGCGGTACTAGCACTCCTACTGCTGTTGTTAATGCCGCTGAACCCGACACGAGACACGCAGGTCTCGAATCGAGGTGGTACTAGCGTGGAACCAAAACCGTACTACTCTCTGTGGTCATGGGTGGTATTACCGCTGTGAAACAGTGGTACTACCGCTTATGGCTTTCGGCGGTACTATCGCTCCGGGACTGCAGTACTACCGCTAGCGCCTCCCTTATGCCACTTCCAAGCAACACAGATGCACCGGGAAAACCAGAACTGCCACAACTTCTGCAAATGAGCTCCAAATTGAGCAAACTCCAGCTTGTTGGATAGATGACAATGAGTAGCATAACCTCCAACGGAGACCCTTATAGTAAGAAGAGGCAGGGGAGCTATGCCAAGATATAGAAGAGAGGAACCTACAACAGTGAAGAACCGGCATAACCTCCAACATCGAAAACATCATAGAAGATGCATGTGAACTCCGTTTTCGATGAACTCGAGCTTGTCATCAAGATGACCATATGCTGTAAGACTCACAAAGAGAAATACCAAACAAGAACCAAGAAAGATGATGCATGGATGCAATGGTTTGAGCTCTGTATGAATGATAAGATCAAACTACCAACTTGAGAGCTCCCCTTGATAGTACGACAATCGAATAACCCGGTCTCCCAACTACCACCATGAGAACGGTAAAATAGAAAACTTATCAAGGGCAAACATTTTCCTTGTGCATGATCCACTTGAGCTAGATGATGACGATCTTGTCCTCCTCAAGATGGACCATCTTTCTTGATTGCGTTGGGTCAATGAAGACTAGTTGATTGCTCCCCCATACTCCACTACTGGTGAGCCACTCTTCGGCACATCTTCACAAGTCCATTTTCACCGCAATGGATGGCAAGCTTCAAGCACTTGATCTCTTAGTGATGCTCCGCTTGAACTTGCACACGGCAATCTTGATGACGATCACCACTTGATGTCATCCTCTCCATGGGTTGTATGATATCTTCCTCTTGACGCAAGCCCATGGAAACATACCTAACCTCACATATAACTCTCACGTAGACCATGGGTTAGTACATAAAGCATAGTGGAGAATGCTTACCATACCATGGGATCACTTGATCCCTCTCGGTACATCTTCTATGCTTTGTGAGTTGATCAACTTGATTCACTCTTGACTTAGTCTTGATCAACCTTGAATCTTTCCAACTCTCCTCATGTGAATGATGTATTGAAGGTAAATATGAATGATCACACCTTCTTCTTCAAGACATGCTCGCAATAAGGTCAACACTCACATGACCAATCTTTGGATAATTCCTTAATAGCACCTTGGTCAACTCATGAACTCCTTGATACCAACACATGACTTCAAGAAATGCCTATGGACAAATCCTTCAAATATAACTCAATGCAACCATTAGTCCATAGAGAATGTCATCAATTATCAAAACCACGCATGGGGCACCACATGTATATTCACTAGGATAGTTTCCACTAGCAAAGGGAACTCGTTTGGATGGTACAAGGTTTTCCTGAAGTGTGGAAGAAGACCTGGCCAGCATGCATAGCCAACATCTCCTAGGTAGAATTTGCCATCGGGGATGTTGATGCCATCAGGACAATTCATGTTGTCACTGAGAATGTTAGCATCATATGTCGATCCTTCCCAACCAGCTAACACATGTGTGAACTTTAGATCGAAGTCAACAACAGCAAGCACATTTTGGCTTGTGTAGTGCTTTCTACCCCATGTATGTTGCAGACTATGACCTCGGCACTCTGGCAGTGACATGAATAGCATTGTCCAAATGCAATCCTGAAATGGCATTACAATATTGTGTTATGGCTATAGCCGAACAATACAAGCATATCAAGGAATGAACTACATACTATCAGTGTTCACCTTGAAGTATGGATGTCATCTTGGGCTAGTGCGAATCTTGGTAGGACTCTGTTCGGGTGGTGACACGATCATCTCCCCTTTGAGTTCCCCAACAACATACAATAGTTGCCTGAAGTACCTGGAGATGGTCTCCATTGATCTCCTGAAGGTGTTGTGCATAACCCTGAACCTCTGGTTATGACCAACAACATGGAGGAACATGGCTACTTGCTATTCCACACTGGTGTGGATGATATCTTATAGCTCCCCCCTGCTCATGGAGGTTGGCACAAGCCTGACAAATGGTGATCTTTTCGTTCGAAGCATTCACAGAGCCTTTGTGTCATTTTAGTTATAGATGTAGTTTAGATTCACCATCATCTCCTGATCCTAGATAAACATTGGGCCATAACGGATGACAGGCCTCTCACCACGAGGAACATCTCTCTTGTGGATCAACATGAGCCATACCTGAATCACAGCTATCAGTGTTGTAGCCTGAACTACCAGCTTCATTAGTGCATCCATAACCTAGTCGACATTGAGGGTGTGTTGAGCAATGGGAAATCGATCATACACTTTTCCTAATAGCCTAACAACCGACCTAAGATAGGGGGGGAGGGTGTTGCTTACCGGCTTCGAAGACAGCGACGAAGGGGGGCATGGCTGAGTCGAGGATGGCCAGATGGTTGCCAAGAGGAAGGGGAGTGGCAACTCCTGCTCCTAGAGAGCGTTGTTGCCGCCTCCGCCACTGTCGCTTGCGCAGATCTGAATCACCGCCGCCGGTGCTAAGAACAAAGGAAGTGCTTGTCCTAGAGCTAGTGGTGATCGAGTAAATGGGGGATGGGGTAACGCTAGATTTGGCGCAGTCCCACCGCGCCCGATTTGCATCTCCTGCCGTCCCCACTCATTTTTGCCTTGCTCCCTCACGTGCGAGTTGCATCCCTTTTGCGCCGCACTCGGCTTGGCTCGCTGGAAACTAATGATTTGAGGGTTTCCAGCGAGCCAGGCTCTGGGCCACTTTAAGGTTTGTTTCGATGCGAGCCAGCCCACCCCGCTTGCAATCAAATGCATTTTTCTTGGCCCAACTCGGCCTGGTCAGACATAACACGGGCTACCAAACACGCTCTAAGCGGTTTCAGAGAACAAGTGGAGCGAGTTTGATTCTACGTACCGCCATTTTTTTCATGTGATTTTTTCGCTCTATAGTTCAGTGCACTGCGTTGCGCGTTCATGGGCCGGTCCACTAGGTGCCGCACTAGGCACCGGTTGGCTTCCCCGGCGCTGAACGCGCCAAATAGGATCAACCCCTACTTTGACTACTAGGCCAATCCTATATGACACTCGTGCACATAGTTGAGGCTTCACTCGACACTGTCCCAGACGGGCCAGCCCAGGTATGGGCTGTTTTGATTCTTTTTTTATTTATACGTTGTTTTTCTCTTTTCAGATATTGGATTTTCGTCTCCCTTTTTGCACATTTTAATTTTTTTGTATGTTTTGCAAGGTACAGTGAAGTTTTTTTCTCGTATACCATGCACATTCTTTCAAATACACACTGAATTTTTACTATACGGTGAACCTTTTTTATAATATAAGCTTAAAATTTTGTCATATACATTCAATTACTTTTGTATATGAGGAAATTTCTTAATTATATGATGAACACTTTTTTATAAATACTGCCATTTTTAATATATGATGAATTTACTAATATACGTTGAATATTTGAATAAAAGACATGTTTAATAATTTCGTAAAATGTAATTTCCTATTTTAATACAATTTTGAAAATATCTAGCTTCTAAAAAAAATTTTTTTTGCGTGAAAATAGAATAAAAAAAGAAAAGAAGAAAAATAAAAAATTACTTGCATGTATACCCCATTTGCCTTTGCTGCGAAGCGACCACATCTTATACACCGGATTTGCCTCACACAAAACTTACACCGGATGCCCATCTCTGTAGCATGTTGGGTTGCTTCATTAGCGCATTTTTTTTCCTGATTTTCCTTTCCAAAAAATTTCCTTCTATTTTCCTTGGGAGCAACTAGTTAACTAGCGCTCCTTCAGAGCCCCACAACGATCACTTGAGGGTTGGCTGGCGCGCTCTCAGCCGCCGCCATGTGTCGTGCTCTAGACGCTCCTTCCGGATTTTGTTTTTTTACTTTTTCACACGTGTTTTCGGCTTTTTAAGCGGGTTTTTTTGACTTTTTGGTTTTCACCGGTCTTCCTTAGCTTTTGCATAAAAAAAGTTTTTGGAAAAAAATATGCGTGAAAAAATGCATTTTTCTTTGCTTCCACTAGAGTCGCGGTTTTGCTTTTGCGAGAGGCACGCCCATGCCTCTCAAAAACGAAAAAAAACGTGTTTTCTATTTTTTTTCCGAGAGAGGCACGCCTCTAGGAAACGAAAAAAAAACATGTTTTCTGTTTTTTTTCTTTCACGAGAGAGACAGTTGTGCTTTCGCGAGATGTCGTGCCTCTCGAAAACGAAAAAAACGTGTTTTCTTTTTTTTCCTTCCGTGAGAGGCAAGGTTTTGCTTCCGCGAGAGGCACGGCCGTGCCTCTTTCGGAAAGGGAAAAGACGTGCTCCCGGTTCGGTTTTTTCGTGAAAAAATAGTTCGTCAAAACATATCAAGATGGGATCTAGTTTTGAAGATCTCGCCGCGAGGAATCCAATAGTGAAAACGATTCAAGATATGGACACACAATTTAAGAGATAAAACATTTTGAATAAACGGATATACGAAAAAAGGGAAACTCCCGGGTTGCAACAAGTGGCGCGCATGTAGTGCGCCACTTGTCGCAACCTAAGGAGATGGGACTGATCTTTGGAAGAAGTACTCCTTAATTAGTGATTTCGATTTTCCTTTTGGGACATGTTACATCATCTCCAATTGGGCCCCCTTCTTCATATGTGAGGGCTGGGACGCTGGACATGATCCAGAATGGAAAAAATACCACAATCATTACCCCCATCTTCGACTCAAAAGCAATGAAAACTTGACCCCATCCATATATCCGGGTTGTTCGATGCCCCTCAACTCAGCTCATATATGAGGCGAATTTGGAATCGTCCGGACATGCCCAAATGCTTCCGCCACGTCAGATCCATGTCAAATCCCCTCAAATCAACCTTCATCATCGCCCAACTTACTCTCTCCCTTCTTTCATGTCCTTGTCCGCGCTATCCCTTCATGTCCTGCTTTTTTGACCCTAGCTCTGATGTCGTCCGCGTTAGTACCCAACCCGCAATGCCTCCACCGCCATTTCCTTTCCGCCCCAGACGTCCTTGCGTCTAGACATAGTCGCCGCTCCAGACGCCGCCTTAGTACAGACTATTCCATCCCAACTGGCAAAATATAGTATCTCTTTGCACAAATGCAAAAAAAAAACTGCTAGGAAGGATGTGAATAGAGCATTTGGAGTGCTCGAAGCTTGGTGAGGTATTTTTCATGGATCTACAAATATGTGGGAAATGAAGATATTATGGTAGAAGATGACTTGCCGTGTAATCTTACACAACATGATTGTGCAGGATGAGGCTGATGGGGTTGCACAACATGATCTTGGGAAGACCGGAGTGCATGCCCGACCCCTGAAATAAGATGTGACGCTTGTTTTCAATTTCCTTGAGATGCATCGACAACTTTGACATCAACATGCACGTGTGTAACTACTCAATGATTTTATGGAGCATATGTGGATCCACACTAAAAATCACCAATCCTATGTTTGAACTATGCACTCAGGATAGATAATATTTATCTTTGAACTATGCACTCAAGTCGGCCATCCGCTCGGCGTCCATCCTGCTTTTGGTTTGGGTCGGCAGTGTGCCCAACGTGTTGCCGCGCGGCCGACTTGCCGGCGTTTTGCAACCAATATACACACATTTTACATAGTTTCACAAGCAAACAAGTATAACATAGTTCCACTACACTAATAGTTATATCATAGTTTACAAGCCGAATAAATATTAAATTGTCTCACATGCATTTTGAAAAAAAGATACATCTATTGGTTACCAACATGAACCCACATATACTCAACCAAATCATCTTGTAGCTGAATGTAAGTTTCTCAATCATGTATTTTATGATGAAATTGAGTGAACTGTGCAAACGTTGCCGCTCCACATGCGGAAACGGCGCCAAAATTGATGATGTTTGAAGAGTGGGTCAGGTGTCTCAAAGTACACTACAAAAAAAACACATCCGTGACATTTTGGGCCGAAGGAATTTTTTTTTGTCATACATATGACACTTATAAGACGATAATTGTGACAAAACCCGGTATCATCATAGATGTGGTGGGCTCCTACTTCTATGGCAAAAAATCATGACAGAAAATGGGCTTTTCGTCCTGGGCGGGTCGGAGACGCAGTTGCATGACATTCTTTGGTCCGTCCATGATGGAAAAAACCGTGGTAGAAGCGAGGGGGACGAAAATTTCGGGGAGTTGCCGGTTACGGTGGGAGGTCGGGGCGGAGCGATGCGCGTTTCTCTCATACGTACGTGCGTGTGTGCGAGGCGTTGGCTCTAACTGAAGCCGAGTGAGGCATTGGGCTCTAACTGAACCCGAGAAATTGCACTGCAGGCTACACGTTACTGAACCTGAGCGATCGATCGATGGCTGTTAACTGAACCCGATGGAGCGATTCCTTCGCTACTGCTGCTAACTGAAGCCGATCAATGTTGCCTCTGGGATGAACAGTGAGCGTTGCGGGAGGGGGGGTGGATGAACAGTGAGCGGTGGCGTTGCCTCTGGATGAACAGGGACCCGTGGTGTGGAGGGCTGGATGAACAGTAGACGGTGGAGGGGTGGCCGTGGAGGGGTAGTTGAATAGGACCCCGTGGTGTGGAGGGCTGGATGAACAGTAGACAGTGGAGGGGTGCCCGTGGAGGGGTGGTTGAACAGTAGCTGGTGGAGTAGCGCGCGGTGGACGCTGGATGAACAGGAGCCCGTGGAGGCTGGAGGAGGTTGACGGTAGCCCGTGGAGGCTGGAGGAGGTCGACGGTGGAGATGAACAATATCTCGTGGAGTCCCGTTTTGCGGTACGCCACACCCCACCCCACCCCCCGGTTTCGACCGTAGCACTCCAACACAAGTCCGTTTCGTCCATTTTGCGGTACGCCACACCCCTCCCGATCAACAGGACCCCCGTTTCGACCGTAGGAGGTCCGTTTCATCCGTTTTGCGGTACGCCACACCCCTCCCGATCAACAGGACCCCCTTTTCGACCGTAGGAGGTCTGTTTCCTCTGTTTTGCGGTACGCCAGGCCCCTCCCGATCAAAAGGACCCCTTTTCGAACGTGGCCGGTCGAACACAAGGTCGTTTCCTCCGTTGTGCGGTACTCCAAGCCTCGTTTCCATCGCCTGTTCCGTCCAAATCCTCTCGATGAACACGACTGTCGGTGTCAAAACCGGCGGATCTCGGGTAGGGGGTCCCGAACTGTGCGTCTAGGCGGATGGTAACAGGAGACAAGGGACACGATGTTTTTACCCAGGTTCGGGCCCTCTCGATGGAGGTAAAACCCTACTCCTGCTTGATTAATATTGATGATATGGGTAGTACAAGAGTAGATCTACCACGAGATCAGAGAGGCTAAACCCTAGAAGCTAGCCTATGGTATGATTGTCATTCGTCCTATGGACTAAAACCCTCCGGTTTATATAGACACCGGAGAGGGCTAGGGTTACACAGAGTCGGTTACAATGGGAGGAGATCTACATATCCGTATCGCCAAGCTTGCCTTCCACGCCAAGGAAAGTCCCATCCGGCCATGGGACGAAGTATTCAATCTTGTATCTTCATAGTCCAGGAGTCCGGCCAAAGGTTATAGTCCGGTCATCCGAACACCCCCTAATCCAGGACTCCCTCGGTAGCCCCTGAACCAGGCTTCAATGTCGACGAGTCCGGCGTGCAGTTTGTCTTCGGCATTGCAAGGCGGGTTCCTCCTCTGAATACTTCATAAAAGATTTTGAACACAAGGATAGTGTACGGCTCTGCAAAATAAGTTCCATATACCACCGTAGAGAGAATAATATTTGCACAAATCTAATCCGCTGATGTATTCCGCAGAGTGACATCATGCCATGGCCAAGCCTTTATTCGTTTTACTGTCCCGCCTCAACACGTTTAGCGAGGCGGTTTCCTTGGCACGTCTTTGTCAAAGCAGAGATCGTGCCCCCTTATTCCGGGATTCTCACCAATACGGGCGTGGGTAACCCGATCGTGCCTGTTGGTATGTCTCCCCAATCGAAGGCGAGTCCCAAACGGTCAAGGGGAGGGATCTTGGTATTCAACCTCTTTATAAAGAGACCAAGGCTCGACTCCTCCCTTTCAATCTCAACCAAATCCGCCTCTCACCTTGAGTTCCAACACCCAAAGCTCCAGATTCAGTCGCTTCAGACCTCCGATGATGTCCGGCCCCGCCCTTCAAGGCCGGTGGATGCCTTCCTCCGTTATGGGAGAAGACGTGCGAAAGCTAAGAGATGCCAGGTCTAACCGGCGAAATCTCGCACAGGCTGCCTGCTCAAGGGCAGGTTATTCCCACTCCCAAGCCCGGTGAGAGTGTAGTGTTCGCGTCTCACTTCCTTCGAGGGCTAGGCTTCCCGACGGACCCCTTCGTGAGGGGGCTCATGTTTTATTACGGGCTGGAATTTCACGACTTGCTCCGGAGTCCATCCTCCATATCTCATCATTCATTGTCGTGTCTGAGGCCTTCCTCCATATTACTCCTCACTTCGGATTGTGGCTTAAGACCTTCAAAGTAGAGCCGAAGATGATTGAGGGGCAGCACGCAGAGTGCAGAGGTGCTATTATAAGCAAGAATGCCGACGCTCCATGGCCCGAGGGCTCTTTTCAAGAGGAGTTCAGCTTATGGCAATGAGAATGGTTTTATATCACAGCTCCCAGGGGCACCAAATGGGTGGAGCCACCTGCCTTTCGCTCGGGTCCCCCACCACAGCTAGCGTCATGGGTCAATAAAGGGCTTAACTGGTGGCCGTCCAAGGACATGCCCTTGTTGCAGGGTCGCGTTCGAGATCTCCTAGAAAGAGATATCAATCTGGCCGTAGTGACGCAGGTTATGTTGATTCGCCGCATTCTGCCCGGCAAACGTCACCCCCTCCGCCTGTGGGAGTTTAATCCGGAAGGACCACGAGCCCTCCAACATTTTGTGGGCGCGACGCCCATGGAGATGTACAAATTGTTCTTTGGATCACAAGCAATGTGTCCGGACTCGTCCGAGGATGCAGGTCTGAGCTGCAATCGCCCGGATACTCAAGTAAGTAGCCCTGTACCCGGACACGTTATCCGTATATTTATCATAAAATTGCCCTTAAAAGAGCTATCCCTTAAACAGGAGTGGATAGCGAAAGCAAAGCTAATCAGGTGTCTGGCCCCCCTCCCCGAGACTACGCCGGATCCCGTGTTAACCAGGATGCTAGAGGTTGCGCCTTTGGAAGAAGGCGTAGAGGGGAACAAGGAAGCTACCGCCTCCCCGAAGGAGGCTGCCAAGAAAGGAGGAATCGAGAATTCCTCTAACCAGGGGAAGAAGAGGACCGCCTCTGAAGACCCGGAGGCCATGACCTCAAAGCGGGGGAAGAAATCTTCGTCAGAGGGTCCGGCATCGGGGGGTGCCTCGGTCGCATTGCGCCCCCGAGGGGAATAGCTCTCCACCGAGCCGTAAGTAAAGAGGAGGGGGGGTTCCAAAATGAGAGACATCCCTGTTCTATTTCTAAGGAAGATAACCGAAATTTTACCTTGTAGTTCGGATCTCAGCCCTTCTCAGTAGAGCTCATCTTTAGGGGATCTTCGTCCGGAGATGATGGAGAGCGGAACGTCTCCCCATGCCGTACCGCCTTGCGAGGCGGGCGACCCTGAGGTGTCGTCACGGAGGGCTTCTCCGAATCCGGCAGGGCCGGAAGGCAGTCGTATGGCCCCCAAGGCCCTCCGTGTCCGGCCTTCGATAAAGGCCATCGGACGAGTCCGACACCGTCCGGTGCACGGTCGGAGGGGCTAAAGGATCTGCTCGGGCGAGCGTCTATCTCAGAAGAACACCGCACGTTGATGAATACGGTGATTGGAAGGATTTCATCTGCGGAGAGAGGGTTGTACGAGGCCGTCAGGAGTTTACTGACAGGTTTTGAGGTACGCAAAATGATGTACCTTTTGACAGATCCGCATATATAAGATGCGCCCTGTATAGATAGTAGCCCCTGAGACTCTATGCGTTGTCAAAAATGATGGCGCGCCGAGGATCGTAATCCCAGGTATAATATGTCGCCTTTCCTATGTAGGTGGCGAAGTGTCCGGTGGCTAGCCGGACTGATGAATTTGCCGAGCTAAAGCGGCAACTTGACATGGCAGATGCGGACATCGCGCTTGTCAACAAGCGGCTGGACGAGGCACAAGGTATGTAATTTCTCCGAAGACACCTGGTAAGAGGAGCTTGATGCCCATACTTTACAACATGTGTGCTTGATGTAGATGGTGCCGCTGCCATGGAGAACCTTCGGGCGGAACTTGCCCGAGCCAAGGAGCAGGCCAGGAAAAGCGATGCGGCTGCCTTAAAGGCGGCGGAAGAGCTGAAAGCCGAGCAGGCTGCTCACTGCCAAAGCAAGAAGGAAATGGTCGAGATGGTTGTAAAGTTGAAGAATGCTACCGACCGCTGCAAGCTTCTTGAAAAACAAGATCGGGTGGCATAGAAGGACCTAGAGAAGGTCACTACCGAGGCCAAGGATACTCGCTCTATGATGAGAGCTATGAAGGAGGAGCTGCGTCAGGCCGGAGATATCATGGCTGGAAAGCCCTTTATGCTGCGAATGAAGTTCGGGGATCCTAAGTATGCTCCGTTGGATCGGCAGTGGAGTGCGGCGAACACTTATCTGGACTTGGCGACGAGTGCCGCGGACGCGGCCGAACACTTCCGTGATCAAAAGGACCACGAAGTGGACAAGCTTTTTTGGTCGCAGTTCCACAATCCAGAGCGCCCACTTCCATTAACCAATCGTTTGGCCGCATGGGCGGAGCTGAATAGGTTATCCGGACTCGCCATGAAGTATGTCGTGAGTCATCTGTGGCCGAAAAGGCCCGAGCCGAAGAGTTATTTTAGCTTGGTGCAGCAGTTCCTTGGTGCAGTGCCGCATATTAATGCAATGAAGAGGTCAGCATGCATAGAGGGTGCGCAGATGGCTCTTGCCCATGTCAAGACATACTGGGCGGAGATGAAGGCCATTGATATTGCATCCCAAGATTCGGACGAGAGCCGAGTACCTGCCGAGCACTATTTTTAGGAACTTCTGCAGGGCGCTCATTTAATAGAGACACAGTGCTCGAAGGATGTTATGTTCGAATAACATGTATTATTGTAAAACAATGTTTTGATGGAATATAAAAGCTTTTTATACTTGTGCCTTCAAGAATTAGAATACCTCATGTGCGGCCGTTAATGTATATGTGTATATAAACTGAAAGATGGCAGTCTTCGGCTTCAGCCCCCACGCATATAATGCAGGGGTGTTCGTAGAAGGCGCATGTTCACACTTGATCCAATGTCTTGGTCCTATTAAGGAGGTGATAGCGCAGCGAACTAGGCAACCTGACTATAATGCTTTATCACTTTCACTTAGCCATAGGAGTTTGACAGTGGGGCTACTATAAAGCCCCTAGGGGCACCGCGCTCACCCGACTTCGGGGCGCGTGTGTGCCTGGCCGGGAAATGGCCCTTCGTTAATGCGGAGGAATCCTAAAGATTCCGGCGGGTCATCGAGTGGTTGACCAGTCTCACGCTATATCATGACAGTCAGTTTTCGGCTTTCTCTACTGAGGTGCTCGCCTGGCTGAACCGGGGCACAATCGCAGTAGTTCTCTTGGTGCCGCCTTAGCCGATAGAGCGGAACGTAAGGCAGCAGAACACAGGAGCCGGGCAAACCCAACATTTGACCAAAGACATGATTCAGAGCTGGTGCATATAAGGCCAAACTCGCGACGCCGAACACTCCCTAAGGTATTCAGTCTTTATGAAAACGGGCTGAATAACGCCCTTGGTAAGAAGCCCCTGGTGTCCAGGTATGCACAAAATTCTGACGTGGCCACATGCCAAGACGCCAGCCTCCTCCTCTGTTATAACAAGAAACCGGGGGATGTGTATCAACAAGAGACAGTAAAAAAGGTTTACACAGGGTCTTAATCTGAAAAGAATCCTTGGAACGGGTCCCTACTGCACGTCTGCGCCTGTGTCTGCGTTGTGCCATATCCTGGATGGGTGTAGCATGGTGTTCATCTGTAAAAGAGAGGAACTTAGTTGAAAACGATCATGCGAAAATTTATGTTATATTAAATAAACAGAGTATAATTTAGAAAATGAGTAGAATTGAGCTTTATTGTCTCTTGTTGTACACGCGCGGAGCCCCTTGTACGGGGGTATGTGGCTAGTAAGCCCTTGTATATTTACGCCGGACTCGTCTAGCCATGTCCAGGGTCTGAACGACCTGTTTAGGCGCTTTGATTAGTGAAGTCGGTTTAGTGTGTGGCTGTCAAGGTAGCCGCACAGTCTTCCGCGCTCGAGGAACACTCAATATTTCCCTTTAATGAGATGATGCATCGTGGACCGGGCATTTTAAGCGTAAGGGATGCATAATGCGGTATTGCATTAAAGCGGGCGAAAGCTTCGCATCCCATTAGTGCTTGATAGCTACTTGTAAATGGGGCGATGTGGAAGGTTAGCTTTTCGCGGCAGAAGTTGTCGGGGGAGCCGAACATAACTTCTAACAGGAGAGAACCCGTACAATGGGTATCTGGGCCTGGCGTTACCCCTTGAAAGGAAGTGTTGCCATGCCGAATTTTTGTTGGGTTTATCCCCATTTTGCGGATTGTGTCCTGATATAGCAGGTTTAGACCACTGGCGCCGTCCATTAGGACTTGTGTAAAGTGGAGTCCGTCAATTATCGGATCTAGTACCAAGGTAGTCCAGCCTACGTTCCGGATACTTCTAGAGTAGTCCTGATGGTCGAAGGTGATCGGTTTTAACAACCAGTGGCGGGACTCCTCTGGGACAGGCCGTATGGCGCGTATCTCTATAGGCGCCACTCTGTTTTCCCTTTTGTCATGTGAAGTGAATTTACTGTTTTGACTTCTTGTGGGAACTTCTTTTGTTCTCCAGTGCTCTGCTTGTGGGGTTCGTCATCGTCCTCACTTGGTGTGTCGAGCCCCTTGTGTTCAGCGTTGAGTTTGCCGGATTGCTTGAAGACCCAACAATCTCTGTGGGTATGGTTGGCAGGCTTCCCGGGAGTACTGTGGATTTGGCATATTTTGTCCAAGATTTTGTTTAAGTTAGATAGCTCGTCCCTGTTATCCTTGAGGGGCCGCTTTTTCAGATTCTGCCGAGAGCTTTTGAATCCGGCGTGACTGCTGTGCTCTTCGGGCTGTTTCCCTTGGTCCGGCGCTGGTCCTTGCTATGTTGCGGTTTCCCGTTTCCATCCCTAACTTCGGATGTACTTGGGTCGCTGGTACTGCTTCTTGCCAACCAGCTATCCTCTCCTGCGCAAAAGCGGGTCATGAGGCTTGTTAATGCGGCCATTGTTCTTGGATTTTCTTGGCCGAGGTGTCTGGCGAGCCATTCGTGTCGAACACTGTGTTTGAAAGCTGTTAAGGCTTCGGCGTCCGGACAGTCGACTATCTGATTCTTTTTAGTAAGAAATTTGTTCCAGAGTTTCCGGGCTGACTCTCCGGGTTGTTGAGTTATATGACTTAGATCATCTGCATCCGGAGTTCGGACATAGGTCCCTTGAAAATTTGCCCGAAAAGCATCGTCGAGCTCCTCCCAACTTCCGATGGTGTTTTCGGGAAGGCTTTTAAGCCAATGCCGGGCTGGCCCTTTGAGCTTGAGGGGTAAGTATTTTATGGCGTGGAGGTCATCTCCTCTAGCCATGCGTATGTGGAGGATATAATCCTCAATCCAGACTCCAGGGTCTGTTGTTCCGTCATAGGCTTCTATGTTTACGATCTTGAATCCCGCTGGAAATTCATGGTCCAGCACCTCATCGGTGAAACATAGGGGGTTTGCGGCACCCCTATATTTGGGAGTGCCGTGATGTTCGGATACTTGTTGCGTTCCATTGTTTACTAGAGCTTGCTTTCTTGGCCCATAGATAGATCTGGTTGGGCCGTCTTTTTGATGCGAATCCTTGCGCGGGTCGCATGCCGGCTTGTGTGCGGCGCCCTTTGCCGCTCTATGTTGGCCATGAGGTTGTTTATCCGACCGGGTGGCTTCCTTATTTTTTGATTGCGGGGGCTCTAAGGCCTCCTCGTCAAATTCCGGCAGTAACTTTCTCTTCGGATAGCTCTTTGTGTGGCGACTGTCGCCGTATTTGTCTGCGGTGTTGAGTACTTTGCCCCATCTAATTCTGAGTGCATCTTCCGCTGTTTTGAGCTTCCGCTTCTACTTTTTCAGGCTACGCATAGTGGCGACGAGCCTTTTGTGGAGGTTCTTCTGTTCCAGCAACTTGTCCGGCGTGAGGTCGTCCGGACTATTATCTTCGCCGGAGACGGGTTGTTCAGTTTGTTTACCTAAGTTGCCCTGTTCGGACGGTTGCTCGATGGCATGTTCGTCGTCCGCCGGTTCGCCCTGCTCTATGGCTGGGTCTCTGTCGAGGTGGTGTTTGGAGTGGCGCTTACGCCGCCGCTTTGACTGCTTTTCGAGGGAACGATCCCTCGTTGCGTCCCTTTGTTCCTCGTCGTCGTTTCTTTTAGGTGTGTCCACCATGTATACATTGTGAGATGAGGTGGTTGTCCAGTGCCCTATAGGCGCTGGTTCCTGTTCGTCTCCTACATCTTCGTCCATACCGTCGATGTCTTCAGAGTCGAAGTCGAGCGTGTCGGTTAAATCATCGACAGTGGCTACAAAGTGGGTGGTGGGTGGGCTTTGAATTTCTTCGTCATACGCATCCCATCCTTGCCGACCATAGTCCGGCCAGCGCTCTCCTGATAAAGAGAGAGACTTTAGTGAATTCAGAATGTCGCCGAAGGGCGAGTATTAAGAGATGTCCGCGGCGGCGAACTCCATGATTGGCACCCAGTCGGATTCGATCGGCAGGGGCGCGGAAGGTTCGGAGTCCGGCAAGGAGTCCGGCACCTTGGAGTCACGAGCTTCGCAAAGGACAAGGCTGGTGTTCGGCTCAATCGCCGTAGAGATTGCAGCCCCCGAGGCGGTGTCCAGCCACCCGTCCTCGATTGGCGAAGTCGGCTCCGAGCTAAGGGTCGGAGCAGACACTGGGGCGGCCTCCTGGGCACTGTTCGGCGGCAGACCTAGATCATGCCCATCGTGACAGTGCGGCGCGCTCGGCTGTGGCTCGAACCCGTCGAAGATCAAGTCTCCGCAGATGTCATCCGTGTAGTTCAAACTTCCAAATCTGACCTGATGGCCAGGGGCGCAGCTTTCGATCTTCTCCAGACGGCCAAGCGAATTGGCCCGCAGTGCAAAGCCGCCGGATACGAAGATCTATCCGGGGAGAAAATTCTTACCCTGGACCGCATCGTTGTCAATGATCGGAGGAGCCATCGGGCCTAAAGATGACGACACAGAGGAACTCTCAATGAAACCACCAATGTCGGTGTCAAAACCGGCGGATCTCGGATAGGGGGTCCCGAACTGTGCGTCTAGGCGGATGGTAACAGGAGATAAGGGACACGATGTTTTTACCCAGGTTTGGGCCCTCTCGATGGAGGTAAAACCCTACTCCTGCTTGATTAATATTTATGATATGGGTAGTACAAGAGTAGATCTACCACGAGATCAGAGAGGCTAAACCCTAGAAGCTAGCCTATGGTATGATTGTCGTTTGTCCTACGGACTAAAACCCTCCGGTTTATATAGACACCGGAGAGGGCTAGGGTTACATAGTCGGTTACAATGGGAGGAGATCTACATATCCGTATCGCCAATCTTGCCTTCCACGCCAAGGAAAGTCCCATCCGGACACGGGACGAAGTCTTCAATCTTGTATGTTCATAGTCCAGGAGTCCGGCCAAAGGTTATAGTCCGGTCATCTGGACACCCCCTAATCCAGGACTCCCTCAACGACCACGCATTCTGTTCCGACCCAGCCGGTTGGCTCCCCATGAACACGACGACGACGTTGTTTCTCCGTTCCAACCCAGCCATGTAAGTATGCGCGATAGGCGTTAGAGACCCTGCCCGTATGTATGTACGTGGCCGTATTTTCTTTCTTGCACCCTCGTCGTCGTACGTACGCGTACATGCTACATGCGCGCCTCTACTACAACACGTGCGCACCTCTACATCCACCAGTATATATGTACGTACACGTTCGTGACCAGAATGACAACGGTACGTACACTTCGACCAGGTGGATCCTGACTGTCACGCACTTCCTTGCGTGCGAAGATGTAGCTTGTGGGTCCCAGCTGTCAGGGGGTCGAATCGTTTTGTTTTTTTTGTCTGGACGCACTTCCTTGCGTGCGAAGATGTAGCTGGTGGTTCCCATCAGTCAAGGGGGCGAATCGTTTTTTTTTTGCCCGGACGCATTCCTTGCGTGCGAAGATGTAGCTGGTGGGTCCCAGCAGTCAGGGGGGCGAATAGTTTTTTTTTGCCCGGACGCACTTCCTTGCGTGCGAAGGTGCAGCTGGTGGGTCCCAGCAGTCAGGGGGGAAACGTTTTTTTCGTGAAATACTGTGGCCCGTCCGGTGGGTCCCCGCTGTCAGGTGGAGGAATAACTATTTTCCGCGTAATAAGGAGGCACTTCCTTGCTGCGGCCGTGGACCCAGCTGTCAGCCTCTCCACATACAGTCCATGTCCGATGGAAGTCGTTCCTTGACCATGTTAACCATGCCGCACTGAGAGCACCAGGGCGGTGGACGACGGCAAGGCCTAGGAAGGGGACGACGGGGAGCCAGGGAAGACGCGGCAGTGGAAGCCCGTGTGGAGAAGAGTACAAGGGTTCATTGGTTTGGCTGCGGTGTGAGGTTGCCGTCGCCGCAGGGCCTGGCCAGCGGTGGGAATAGTAGGGGGCGGTGAGGCCTCCACGATAGCACATCCGGCCAAGGGAAGCAGGAGCATGCGGCACGACCGGCGCTGCTTTGGGCGGCTGGAGCAAGAAGACCAGAGGTTAAAGAAGCACTACGGCCGTTAGCTGGACATCGTACGGTCATTGGAGCTAGAATCGTTTATATTGACTAAGTTGACAAAGCCCTTCGTCCCCATCAACTTAGTAGGCCCACAAGTCAGCCTCCCACCAAGGTGGGTCCCAGCTAGCAGGGGGTATTCATTTTTTTGTGCGTAATAAGGAGGCACTTCCGGTGGGTCCGAGCTGACAGCAGGGGGAACGTTTTTTCGTGAAATACGGTGGCCCGTCGGGTGGGTCCCAGCAGTCAGGGGCAAATGTTTTTTTTCGCGAAATACTAGTGGCCCGTCTGGTGGGTCCCTGCTGTCAGGTGGAGGAATAATTATTTTCCGCATAATAAGGAGGCACTTCCTTGCGGCTGTCGTGGACCCAGCTGTCAGCCTCTTCACATAGAGTATTCTTCCGATGGAATTCGGTCGTTAACCACATTGACCACGCCGCGCCGAGAGCACCACGGCGGTGGACGACGGCGAGGCCTAGGAAGGGGACGACACGGAACCGGGGAAGACGCGGCAGTGGATGCCCACGCGGGGAGGAGTGCAAGGGTTCACTGGTTCGGCTGTGCTGTCATCGCTGCAGAATAACAGGGGGTGTGGGTGAGTGGAGTGGAGGGATGGCCTGGCCAGCGGTGGGAGTATTATGGAGGCAGTGAGGCCTCCGCGGTAGCACAGCCGGCCACGGGAGGCAGGAGCAGGCGGCAACCGGCGCTGCTTTGGGCGGCTGGAGCAAGAAGACCAGAGGTTGAAGAAGCACTATGGTCGTTGGATGGACATCGTACGGTCACTAGAGCTAGAATCGTTTATATTGACTAAGTTGACAAAGCCCTCCGTCCCCGTCAACTTAGTAGGCCCACAAGTCAGCTTCCCACCAAGGTGAGTCCCAGCTAGCAGGGGGAGTATTCATTTTTTTGTGCGTAATAAAGAGGCACTTGCGGTGGGTCCGAGCTGACAGCGGGGGGAACGTTTTTTTTGCGAAATACCGGTGGCCCGTCCGGTGGGTACCAGCAGTCAGGGGGGAAACGTTTTTTCACGAAATAAGGTGGCCCGTCCGGTGGGTCCCTGCTATCAGGTGGAGGAATAATTATTTTGCGCGTAATAAGGAGGCACTTCCTTGCGGCCGCCGTGGACCCAGCTGTCAGCCTCTCCACGTACAGTACTCTTCCAATGGAAGTCGGTCGTTGACCATGTTGACCACGCCGCGCCGAGAGCACCAGGGCGGTGGATGATGGCGATGCCTAGGAAGGGGACGACGCGGAGCCGGGGAACACGCAGCAGAGGAAGCCCGCGCGGAGAGGAGTATGAGGGTTCACTAGTTCGGCTGCGATGTGAGGCTGCCGTCGCCACAGAATAACAGGGGGTGTGGGTGAGTGGAGGGATGGCCTGGCCAGCGGTGGGAGTAGTATGGGGGCGGTGAGGCCTCCGCGGCAGCACAGCCGGCCACGGGAGGCAGGAGCAGGCGGCACGACCGGCGCTGCTTTGGGCGGCTAGACCAAGAAGACCAGAGGTTGAAGAAGCACTACGGCCGTTGGATGGACATCGTACGGTCACTGAAGCTAGAATCGTTTATATTGACTAAGTTGACAAAGCCCTTTATACGCTCCAACTTAGTAGGCCCACAGATCAGCCTCCGAAACGGTGCGCCCCAGATGTCAGGGGGAGGAATCATTTTTTGGGCGGCCGAAGCTAAGAATATCCGAGATTGTAGAAGAAGCACGACATCTGTTGGATAGACATCCAACGGCCACTACTACTAGAACTGTGTGTTGACTATAATAAGTTGACAAAGCCTTGCATACGCGTCAACTTATTTTTTTAGGGGACGCGTCACTTAGTAGGCCCACAAGTGTGGCAGAGAACTTATAGCCCATTTGCGTTTTGTAAAAATGTACAGCCCATTTTTGAATTCTAATGGAATTTACAACAGCCCATTTATAGTTTGTTAAAAGTACAGCCCATTTTCTAGCTAGGGCAATGATTAATAATTTTAACCAACCGTTGAAGACAGGATTCAATAAAATTTCCCACATTTTGATGGGATCCGAAATATTTTTATCCCGAAATTTCTATTCAGATTAAATATAAATTTGTATTACGTAAAAATCCAACAAAACATTGCGCGCACAACAATGAAAATTTAAGATTTTCAAAATCCATAAATAATATTTTATAAACTAATTTTGTGTTTGGTGCATTTTTTTATAGTTACTGCCTAGTTTTTATAATTACATCCCATTTATTATTTTTAAAGCCCATTTTCCTGTTAAGCCTAATGCATCCCTCCTAGGAGAAATTTGCAGCACAGCGGGGCGGAGAATAACAAGTTGACCTTGCCTGGGTATTCCTCAAAAAGACGTATAGCTGGGCTAGCCATTTTCATCTTGAAAAAATTAGTATCTGGGCTGGATATCTGTCCTGGGCTAGACGGGCCACAGACCGCCCAGTTAATACCCTGCTCTCCTCTAAACAACAACGAAATCATCGCCAAGAAAAACTCTGCAGTGCTCACGCCTCAAAAACACAAATACTGCTCGAGCTGCTTGGTCCCAGCTGTCGGCCGCACCTTGTGCAATTTTCTCGTTTATATTGACTACATAGGTTGACAATGGTGTGGGACCGTGATGTCAGGAAACCAGGAGAAAGCAAAAAAATAGTTATACATAATAAGGAGGCAGTTGCATACGTACGGCTATGGCCCTAGTGGGTCCCTAGTGTCATCCAATCAAAATAAAGTCATCTCCTAAATCCTCATGTTCGTTGACCATGTTAACAATGCTCGGCGCCACGGCGAGTGCAATAACTCAAAGGACAACGGAGAGGGCTTCGCGGGCCCTACGGAGGTCTGATACAGCGCATGCTGCTCATTCAGAAAGCCAGGATCATCGGACACCTATGAGCACCTTCGAGAAACTGAGACGGCATGAAACGGTAAGGTCGCGCTTGGGAGCTCTGGTTTATTTCAAACCTCTATTAACATACAAGTGTAATTTACTCATCATCGGAAGGCCCGAGGTCTGTAAGTAAAACCGGCGGATTACGCGTGTAATTTGAGAGACCAATGTATATTTTACGAGCATTGCTATATGGACGACATTACCAGACGATACATGCACGACGTGCATATCATGCCATCCATGGGCAAGGCTGAAACAGAAGCTAACGGCTGTATTAGCAATCGTCTGAGTGTCGTTCAGCGTTTTTATCGTGTGTGAAGTACTTCCGATATTTTACTAGTCGAAATCGACCAACCAAGCGCCTTCGCCCGAGACCATCTGCTTTAATTTACAAGCGTCAGTTTTACAAGCGGTTTTGGTTGGAAAACGACGATCGAATCACGGCCTAATATCATGAGTTGGTCGGAAGATCATATGGTTTCACGTCTAACCTACCCGACATGTCGTATAGACTATGAATGAAACATCAGACGATGAACTTCTTATGCACCGAAACAACAGAAGAGGATGATCTTCTTAACAAGAAAATCACTGGCATTAGATTGACATGCAAAACAATACAAAGCATTATTCTCAGGAGGCACGGTGAACAACTCGCGATGCCGCATGCCACAACATTCCAAGCTCAACTTTGCAATCGAACACAAGGCCTGACATTACATAGAAAATATTTAGAACAAACTCTTAACACAGGAATATCTCAGCAGAGTAACTATTTACTTCTAAATTGAACACATGAATAGGAAAAAACACTCGACGCTGCTCACAGCAAGGGCGTCCCACTCAAAAATATCAAATGCATGTCTTTTGGCTAACATCAATGAGCAAATTTTGACAAGGTTTTCCAATTCCAATATATTAAACTAACGCCTTCTTGCTAACATCAATGAGCAAATTTTGACAAGGTTTTCCAATTCCAATATGTTAAACTAATGTCTTCTTGCTAACATCAATGATTAAACTTTGACAAGCTTTTCCCATTCAAAATATGTAATGCCTATGATCGTGTCCTATCTTAGCTTCTTGTACTTGTTTGGGCACTTTTTGCCCAGGGCACTCCACGTGTTATTAAATTGCCAATGGTCTCTGCAGACTAGTCATGTCACCGGTGTCTAATAATACTCTGTAAAGCTTCTCGGTCATTCCTTCTGTAATGTACCGCATCCAGTGACTACTTCTTTCTGCAAAGTGGAACGACCAACTGGACCCAGTAACGCAGCAATTTGCCTTGGACACATTGGCTCCTTTTGTGCAGTTCAACTAAAATCAAAGTCGGAATAAATCCGAGCTTTAATTTTGATATCCCTGTAAGCAACAATAGGTATAAAGGAAACAATTACTGAGAAATAACGGTTGATGACTTGTCTTAATGGGAAACAAAGCAGGAGAGGAGCAATTCTCCATCAGTGTGATTCATTCATATTGACTCCTATTTTAACAGAGGCAAAAAAGGAAACAATTACTTGCCGATAAAGGAGGATGAAACAAACGGTGACAGAAAGAAGCATCTAACTTATCTTGGATGGAAAACAAAGTAGGATAGTAGCATTTCTAAAACGATAGCATTGATTCATATTAACAGAGACACTCTCTTGAAACAACATCCGTTAAAAAATGTAATTTACTTTTAACAGTGGCATTGCTTCAATTTTCCGGCGGCATTCTAGCAAAATAGTTGTATGGGACATGCTAGCACCATGTGCGTCCACACGTATAAATGGGTGATGTAGAGTATGTAGCCCAGAATCATATCTGTGTTGGTCCCATATTTGTTCTCTTTGAACTTTTTTCCTATGTGAGGGCAGCAAATCTAGTCCTGCACAAACTACCCGACCCCCCCTAGTTTCTTTCCCTTTTCAACAAAGAGATCTGTTCCTTACAGATGTGTGTACTGGGTTACCCCCTTTTTCCCTTTTCGATCAACAAAGCGGCTGGATAGCCAATCTATACTACTTTTCCTCCCTCCTTTTCTCATTGAACCACGTCCTAGATTCATGCTCCACCCCAACGCACCTTTCTTTCCTCTTTGAACCAAGACCTAGATTCGACTACAGATCGAAAAAGATCCACATGCAGCTAGAGCAATGATGGTTTCAAAGAAACTTATACCTTACGATCGTCGGGATGTGGCAAGGCGTGCAGCGGGAGGCCGGATCTGCCCACACTATGTACGATAGCGAGGAAGAAGGGGTCGGTGGCCCTCCCGCATAGGCGCTGGGTGAAAGGGACAGCGCAGCCGGCAGTGGATTGCCTCCCTCGCCGAAGGCGATAGAGTTAACGCTGCACCTCCTCCCCTTCCCGGTGCGACGGGATACAGACGTCTCCTTCACCAGCTGTGAGGGGGGAGAGAGACAAGAGGCCAACGCAATCTTTTTTAGATCTGGTGAAGAGAGGGTGAGAGACTGTGAATATAGCAAACCCTAGCAAATGAACGTTGAGCCTCCAGCGTGTAACATATATGTATTGCGGCGAGCGTGTGGAGAGTGCAAACCCTAGCAAACAAGCACTGAGGCTCCCGCTTATATATATACTAATGTAGTACGGACTGAGCTCTGGTGCCTTCACTCCATCTGCTTTTGGTTGTATGACAGGTGAGCCAGCCACATTTTGGGCCCACCTGTCATAAACCCAAAGGCAGGTGCACTAAGTCAATGAAGCTGCGTCCATATAGTACTCTCGTGTGTATACGACTAATATATAGTGGAGTGGTTTTCTTATTCTCTCCATAACACTCGTTTTAAATTGTGTAAGTACGAAACGAAACTCTTTATTTAATGTACAGAGGGAGTACTACTTCCGATGAACTAACGATCCACGCCCACGCGTCCTGGTCGCACTTCCTGTCCTTAACGTGTGGTACACTACCCTCCCTTAAGTGAACAACCACACATGCGCCAAATTATCGGAAACGTGTGAGAGTGTGTACAAATAAAGAATTTTAATTTCAATTATCGGAAAGGTTTGAGAGTATTACAAAGTTTGACTTCAGTCAAATCTAATATGCAGAGTAAATAAAAATGGAGGGCTACTACGTCCATCCGGGTTTTTAGTCCACACCATTTTTTAAATCAAAGTTAATAGCTGGACAAATAAAATTACACGGGAGCTGGAGACAAAGTTGTGAGAAGGCTTAGAAATCAATAGAAAACTTATGCTCTTAGTACCAACGTCGATCCTTTTTCGAGGAAACATTTGGTTCATAGCCAATTGTGTGATAAAATTGCACCAACGTGAAAGACGACTGCGTCTCCAATGCAACCAAGGTGAACTGACAAAGGATATCATCTTTGTGCGTAACAAGCAAAGAGCACTGATGGAAGACAGCTTGTTTTTCATTGAAAATCGATCAGCTTCACCAGCCGACGCAACCATGAGGCGCGACCATGAGCATCGATAGTTTGTGGTCTATTTTTTTGTCCTACTTTTTTATGTTTCTTGTTGCTACATTATATACTTGTGGGAGCTTAGATGTGATATCCTTAAATAACATCTAGATGTGAATTGGACAAACTGATTTTCTAACGTACCAAGAAAGAAAACTCGATCAAAAACACGCCCCCGCTTCCAGGTCGTGAGAGTCGTCGCGCACACACACATAGACATAGACATGCATATCCGTGTTTACGTAAAATTCCATCTCCATCTCCAATTATATTTGTCCAACTGGCATATTATTCAAGTTGTTAATTATATACACAGCAATATTAACGTATAACATCTCTTGTTTGCGCATGTCCGGACCGCTGCCACGGCCGATCCTGACCAACCTGAACCCTCTTCGTCACCCGCGCGTGCTTCCCGCCAAAACGGTCAGTGCCGCATTCATGCCCAGCCAGAGCGGACGCGACCTCTCACTGGCGCCGGCATTGAAGTGGCACGCCGGCTGAGAGAGCGTCGCCCGCGCCGCTTCCGGGTGCACGCGGCTGCTCCGCGTTCAAAGGTCGCAATAGCCGGCTAGAACATGCATGTAAAAAGTTTTTGGGAGTCCGTGCTACAGCTAGCTGTCCTCCCCCAACTCGTCAATCTCTTCCAGTAGTGCTAGTAGTACTCCATGGCGCGATCCATCGACAAGCAGGCGGGAAAGTTATTGTATACTCGGTTTGAGGTGAGTGGCATGCCGAGCGACCGTGTGGGGTCGAGCCGTGGAGGAGGGTGAGACACGAAGACGACAGACGTGATTTACTATGTGATTTGACTGCTCCTTAGTGGCCCCTACACGTACTCCCCCTACGTGTATGCAACAGTCACACGTACACATGGACGCAAAAACGCTCGCGACGCCCTAATGCATGCATGTCCGAGTACACGATGGAACACACACGGTCACGCTAAGTGCTCAACGTACACGTGCATGCACACACATACTCAGTCAGGGTGAGCTAGTAACTGTATAAACACTGGAAAATATATATATTGAGCGCAATGAGCGTATTATAAAGTCCACTGACCGTATTTTTACAAATATACAGTGACAAACAGTGTATTTATCTCGTTTGAAATTAATCCATATTAACCGAAGAGGAGGCAGTATGGACTAGCATTACTTGCGCGCGGTGGCTCGCAGGACAAGGAGAAACTTTTGACTAATGCAAGCTCTCCCTCGCTCAGGCGGTGGACGTGCAACAGTTAATTCAGTGTCAGATTGCCAGAAGCATATACTACTAGTGCTACTATTGTTCGACTTCCCGAATAGGCGAACAGCCAAGCGCAAAGTTTACTAATATAGTCTATAAAGGTACGTACTATACTAGTACTAGGAACCGGATGGAGGAGCGTCTGCACTCTTATTATAATTTTAAAATGTGATAAAGCAATCTTCAACACATTTGGTTATTTTCGAGGGTTCTCGCATGTGATAATGGAAGTTGATTGCACGGAACACTCGCCACAATTCTTGCTTAATTCTGGCTCATATCGTGTTACAAATAGTAGCGCTCGGTAATATTTCCTCTTTTTTTTATTCAGCATGTAAACAGGTCAGCAAACCTTGCGGCGCATCTTTGTGCGAACCGTGCTTGCTGCACTTTGAATGTGGCCGACAGCTGGCTTGATGAAACACCTCGATTCCTACTTCTTTTTTTTCCGGGTACCTCGCTTCCTAGTGACCAGTGTCTTGGCTGATCGTCCTAAGAATGCTTATATATGAATAAAGCTCTCTCATTTACCCGCAAAAAGGATTGAGCCATATTAACGGGAAAGGAGGGAGTATGGACTAGCACTACTTTTTGGTGTGTCTCGTCAACTCGCAGAACGAGGAGAAGCTTGCAGGACAAGGTGAAGCTCACTTACGCCTTTTGACTAATGCAACCTACCCTCGGTGGACATGCATCAGTTCATTCGGTGTCAGATTGTCAGAGGCATACACTGTAGTACTACCTCCGTTTGGGTCTATTGGTCCCTATTGTATTTCGTGCCAAATTTTGACCATAGATTAAACTAACAAAATGTTCACGCATGTCATCAAACATTATATTTTTGAAAACTATGTTCAAATACGAATCCAATGAGATAATTTTTCTTGACTTGCATTAACATTTTGGTAGTTAACTCTTTAGTCAAAATTTGGCACAAACTACAAAGGGGACCTACCCTCGGTGGACATGCATCAGTCCATTCGGTGTCAGATTGTCAGAGGCATACACTGTAGTACCCAACATTCAGAGTACCATCATTGTTCGACTTCACGAAGAGGCGAAGAGCCAAGCGCAGTAGTACGAGTAGTACTACTACTAGAACCGCATGGTGGAGCGTTTGTACTCTTATTTCTTTTTATCTCTGATAAAGTACATGTTTATTCCGGAGAAGGGCGGAAAACGGCAGCCCAACATCAACATGGAATGAATGATATCGATCAACCAACCATGCTCGAATATATCTTGGCCTCCATGCGAACCCGTCTGTGTGTTCTCGCTCCTCGTCTCTCTCAAGGAATGGCTGGTTGGCTGTTTGCCATCAATTGAGATCGGTTTGCTCACACTCCTGTCCCACATGTCAGCGATATGCCAAGAGGAGGTGCGTTTACCGACTGGCCATATGCGTACTTGGTTTTGAACCTTCATACTACTCCTCCCTCCATCATAGTTTACAGGGCGCGCTTCATTATGATGCATTTCTCTCAATGCATTTCCACCACCAGAGAGACTTTAGACGCGTTTGGTTTAATGCTCAATTAATTAGGGCGTGGTAACCGCAATCAAGTCCACAATTTTCTCTCCATGTAACTACGGAATGGAGTAAGTGCATGCATGTGTGTACCCAGGGTGGAAGCACTGCATGCATGTGTGTACGCATTATTCCCTCTACTAGTAATAGATGTCGTGCTATAACTACCAATGCTATTTTTCAGGTCGATCGCTAGTCGCCTTGGTCCCACAGATCTTTTTTCTTTTTTCTGAAGTGCGCTGTATAAACAGTGACGGATGGAGTAGTATGAGCAGATTCAAAGAAGAGCGTATTGATGGTTGCTTCTTCAGAGCAACTTACAGTGGGAAAGGTGGGGCTTACGATTTAACTGCTCATTACTCACTATTAATGCGGCACAACGACCGGGATGAGTCTCCCATGCGGTTGTGCACTACCCCCTCGATTCTTAAATATACTCCGGAGTATATTTGTCTTTCTAGAGATTTCAACGAGTGACTACTCAAATATTTGTCTTTTTAGAGATTTCAAATGGACTGGCACATACGGATGTATATACATATTTTAGAGTGTAGATTCTCTCATTTTGCTCCGTATGTAGTCACTTGTTGAACTCTAGAAAGACGAATAGAATATTTAGGAACGGAGGGAGTACACATACGAAGCAAAATGAGTGAATCTACACTCTAAAATATGCCCGTTTGAAATTTGTAAAAAGACAAATATTTAGGAACGAAGGAGTATAATTTTGTGCATGGCACATGGACCCGGATGATGAAGAGGCTTCTGGCAATGCTATCAAGCTTCCATCATTTGTTTACATAATTGACGTACTGTACAAATAATTTTCCAGCGAGACATGAAATTATACAATGGTGTGAGCTTTCACCTTCTGTTTCGCGTGTCTTGCCATCGATGCTCTTTTGGAAACAATAAAAAACTAACTTCATTGCTAATGCATGTTAATTATTAGTAGATCAGAGCTAATAATTACATCACAACTGAAGACAAAGTTGTGAGAAGGTGTTAAATTAAAATTGATCCATGCTTTCATTGGCAGCAACGTCCCCCAAGCTCTGTCTAAATCAACAAGGCGTGTTGGGAAAAAAGTAGCTGTCTGGAGCATGGAACATTCCGATCATTTTGTGCAGTTCCACTAAAATAGAGCTGAGCGTCCCTGTTCCAAAGATATTAAGTGTGATTACGATAATAGAGGACTGCTGATGAAACAATAAACACATAAATAGAAGCCGGTCACCTTTGCAGTCTCTTTTAAGACTAACTAGTTGGAGAAGATTAGGCTCGGAGTTGGATGAGGAGGATAGAGCAAAACCAATATCCCTTTGTGCAGTCGCACTGAAATGTAGAGATGTTGCCCATGTGACATTTTAGTACAACTGCACAAAACACTCTTAAGACAAAAGTGATTCGTGCAGTTCACCAAAAGGTCGCAATAGCAACGAGGTGAAATGGATAGCCCTGTTTGCAAAAAAGAGGTAGAAAGGAAACAATTACTGGCCAATAACAGTTGATGACACATGCGACGACAAAAAAGAAGCATATTCCTTGCCCTAAGGGAAGATAACAACACGGTTGTGTTTGTCTAAAACGATGTGAGGACGAGAATGCAATATGGAAAGTACGCTGGACGAGCTACGTTTTGGGCAAAGAACTATGGAAGATCCACATGCAGCGACGTGGGAAGACGGGCAGTGGAGCAAGGCCGGAGGGGATACCTGGAGGTCGTCGAGATGTAACTAGGTGAGCGGCGGCGGGCGGAATCTGCGAGCAGGTGGCGTAGGCACTGCCGCGCCGGAGCTTGGTCAGAGAGAACGACGTGTACCGCAGATCGGGACGTGCTGCCTGCACCATCGAACGGAGAAACGATGCACTTCCTCCCTTTCCCCCGACGGACGGGATGCAGCCGGATCAGTGACCAACGATGAGAGAGAGAGAGGCCACCGCACTCCCTTTCCCCCGACGGACGGGATGCGGCCGGATCAGTGACCAACGGTGAGACAGAGAGAGGCCACCGCAGCCTTGTGTGAGATACTCTGAAGTGCAACAAACCAGCCACGCAAGGCTCCATTGTATATAGTGAGCGGACTATCTTTTTCTCCATAAAAATCGTTTTATATTCTGTGTACGTGCCATTGAGCGCTATAACTTTATTTAAAAATAACGCGGCAACGCGTCAAGACGAACTTTGTTTTGTGCAGGCATGGTGCACGACCTCCCTAGGTAAACAACCGCTACAGGCATTCAAATTAGCACGTGGGCTGCCATTTCGTAAAGAAATGAGCTCCACCGTGTACCCACGCCGGTGTGGCTGGGCACGAAGCGTGAGTACGTGCATGGTGCACCTATTCTCTTCTTGTATACGTACACCACCTACGTGGGGTTGTGTGAGAGAGATACAAACCTAGAGAGATATAGTGTGTGGGTTCTTGAGAGTTTTTTTTTGGGGGGGGGGGTCAATCAAAAAATGTAACATATGCAACGTGTGTGAAATAGAGTCCTGGATATAACATATATATAGAGGGGGCGATCCACGAGAAGAGAGTGGAGGTATCACCGACTTGAGGTGTACATAAAATCGAAAAGAGGGATGATGTGTGTGTGTGTGCGCGCGCGATTGATAAAGAGTGCCATCGAATTTGTGTGTGCCCACGTCAAAGATATAGAGTGGCTGGCCTACTGGAACGTGAGAGGGGACATGTGCAGTTTGTCTCTGTTGCATGGATACCTACCTGCAGCGCTCGACTATCGGTGTGTGGTGGGGGAAGAGGGAGGCCCAATTAACTATAGAGGTACAATGGCTGGTATATGTGTGGAGGAGGAGAGAGGCCTACCTCATGTATTAAGGAGATCGATCTGCCTCATGTATTAAGGGAGATCGATCGGCATCCATGCATATGTGCATGAGAGGAATAAGGTTGGGAGAGAGACAGAGCTAGAGTGTTGGAGGGGGTGGTAGTGGAGTTGCTTCTAACAAATGGTGGGATAGGCTTGCTAGACAAACGGAGGGCACACCCACAATATAAATAAGAGAGGAGATGGCTGCTTGTTGTCTGCGCACGTGCGTGTGAGAGACGGGTCAGGAGGCATGCACAAATGATGAGGGGGGATGATGTGGCTGTGCTAAGCAGACATGACTACATAGGAAGATCAATCGCCCTTTTGTTAGAGAAAGGAGAGACATAACTTGTGAGGTATGTCGATCGATGGGGGGTAGTTAAAGTCGATCTAGGTATATGTTGGGAGATCGATCAGTATACATTCATGTGTGTGTTAGAAGCAAACGAGGCACGAGGAGAAGGATAGAGATAGAGGGATGCATGTAGGAGGTGGTACAAGAGGCATACTATATCGAGCGGGGAGGAGTGTGCGAGTACGAGAACGATGAAAAGAGTGGTGGGAGTGAGGCATGGACGGTGACAAGAGAAGAGAGGAAGCTTATGTTTGTGCTAGGCACACCTGGCTAGAGAGGCATATCGATCGATGTGTGCCGTAAAGAAGGAACTGGGGGGCCTACACACCGTGGGTGAACGACCTAAAGTGAAAAGACGAATTTGCGTGATGGAGCTAGAGAATGCTGAGGGAGGGTGAGAGGGATGCGGGCGTGTGCATGCACAAGAGAAAGTTAGCGCTAACTACAAATATAAGAGGGTTGTGTGGGTGTAAAAGACGAATAGAGATCATATATACTTCATTATAAAAAGCAAATTTGGATATTTGAAGAATTTATCATAGTGTTTTAAACCGACGTATGTGTGAATATATATAACGGTGATACACATGGTGTGTTTATGAACATGTTATACTACATTTAATATATTTTATCTCTACTCTTATAAAAAAATGTAGTTGTTGATGATGGTGTGCCTGCCATCCTGCATTATAGGCCATCCGATTTATATCTGGCGGATAGCAAGGAAACTATGATGGTTGAAGTTGGCAACAATCATGATTGTAGATTCTTATTGAAATAGAGAAACGAATTCAAATTTAGTTCGAATTGCAGCGGTAGTATAGACATTTGGAATGCACTAAAATGTTGGTATGAGTAGGTTACATGCATTATACAGCAAAGCGAAAAAAATTAATCGGACATAACATGGATTCATACTCCCTCCTTCCATCTATATAGGGCGCAATGAGATTTTTAAGACCGCCTTTGACTATTGACAAGATTAATAGTACATGACATGCACAATGTGAAAATTATATCATTGAAAGAACCTTTCACAGACGAAGTTAACGGTGTGCTTTGTGTAAGTTGCATGTCATATATCATTGCTCTAATATTTGGTCAAAGTTAGCATCGAAAAACGCATTAGGCCCTATATAGATGGAAGGAGGGAGTAGCTTTGAATAGCATTTGTATAGTAAAACGGGGCAAGACTCTCTCTTTGTGTGCTGTGAATAGTTTTATTTTTTCGTTTTCTTTTTGGTTGAGGGAAGTGCGAATTGATTTGGTACGTACAAGTACAATATTACTACATGTTAGGCTTGTCCCGAAAATTCAGATATCGTGCTCCCAAAACTGGCGCCTTCACAACCCGCGCCTTGCTATCCCGAAATTACAACGTGCGTGAAAACTCCGTCCAGCTGCCAAATCCCGACACGCGAAATCCCCCTTCTAAGGGCCGCTAGTTCAAATCGGTGGGGGGTACTTTTGTAACACACCCTACATTTTGGACAAGCGCGTCCCTAAGTCATGCTTCACCCCCTCCCATCGCCCCCATTTCGCCATTCGAAATCCCAGGCCGCCATAACCTCTCCGCTCCAGCCGCGAAACCCCACCCTCCTCCGTCCGCCACGTCCCCGCTGCCCAGCCGGAGCCTCTTCCCCGACGATGTCGTCCACCGCAACAGCTCGACGTCCCTCGTCCACCTCCCCGGATGAGGATCCGTCGTCCATCTCGTCGTCCCGCCGGTTCAGCCGCCCCGTCCTCCACCTCCAAGGAGCTGCTCCGACGATCGCCTCGTCTATCGCGGCTGCTCCATCCCCACAGTGCCGCCTTAACCTGCTCCACCGGAACCGCAGCATCCTCACCGACTCCTCGGACGAAGCTGAGGCCTACTCGGCGGCACCAAAGAGGTTGTACACTCATCGCATCGCACCTTCTCCTTAACTCGACCTCCCGGCGCCGACGGTGCTCCATCCCGCGCCGCCATGGAGCGGCTACCTTGAAGCCGGCGCCGCGGACGACATCTTCACGGCAGCTCTCCCTTAGTGCGAGCCCCCTTTGGCGGCGGCGGCCATACCAGTCGGATCTGCTGCTGCTGCTCCGTCTCTCGCTCGCTCGCTCGCGCTGCTGCTGCTGCTCAGGCTCTCGCTCGCTCGCTCGCGCTGCTGCTGCTGCTCCGGCTCTCGCTCAATCGCTCGCTCGCCAGCTGCTGCTGCTGCTCTCCCCCTCGCTCGTGCTGCTGCTCTGCTCCGATTAAGCCACACTTCGGTTGACTGAGTCGACTTTTGGGTCAGTCGATTTTCAGGGGTTGGGGGGGGGGACTCGCTGGAGTTAAGGAAGAACCACCCGCAGCGGGGACAGGGGCTCACGGGAGAGGTACCCCACTATCTATCTTAGGGTTCAGGGTGGGGGCGGGGGGCCTAGAGGGCTGGCCGAGGCGGCGGTGGCGAGTTGTTTCAGGGCGGCGAGGCGGCGCTGGGGCCGGCAGTTCGGCCGGTGGTGGCAGGCGGCTCAGGGGTGTGCAGGTTGAAGATGAACTGCAGGCCCTCCCTAAACTACATGTCAAGTGTCTCTCTGCTACCATTGCGTTCAGGTTCGACAGAAGCATTCAGATTCCACAGTTAATTTCAGTTTCGACAGTTTGTCTTGAACTGATATGATTTGAACCGTGTCTCTATTTTGATTTGGCAAGACAATGCAGTGACCATAGGACATAGATATATGTTTGTTTGATGCTTTTATTATGTACTAGTACTTGGCAATAGAAGACTTGGTAGTTTAATCCTGTCCACCTTACTAATGAACTAGTTCACCGAAATGAGTTTCATATACTAGTACATGCTAAACTTGTTATGTGTCTGCTTGTTTCTTCTTTTAGAATGCTGACAGAATATTGGGGAAGAGTGCCTTATTAAGCAATGGTAAAGTAATGCAGATAAGGTTCAGGATAGTGACACATCCTTGTTGGTCTCCAACAAAGCTAATAAAACAGCTAAGGAAGACTATCTTGAAGACAGCGAGACAACCCCAAAGTCCTGTCTTGGTTTAGTGTTCGAGTTACTGGCAACTACCGCATGCACAAGCTATTCAAACTCACTGTTTGAATCAGTTCGGTTTCTTGAGTCTCAACTACAAGCTGAAAGACATCGATCAACTGTGCTGCGACAAGAAGCGGAAGGACTGCGGAAGTCCCTGGAGCATTCAGATGCATACTTTCTGGTGCAACAACAAGCGTTGAAGGATTTTAGCACCAAACAAGACAAAGCTAATCAGCTTGCTAAGCTTATTGCCAGCATGGTGTATACCGAGGATAACGTTTCTTAAGCTCTTCTGAAGTTGTTTCAGTTATGCTCTTGTTTTGCTGCCGCGTTTATTTGCACTGGTGGCCAATTTTGACGGCCAAGTGTATTTAATATGCTGCTTTGTTCCCTATATTTGCACTGGTGGCGAACTTTGATGCCTAGTGGATGTAATATGTGTAATAGCGGTAATAGGCTAGCCTTAATTGCTTGCTTATTTATTTCCTTATTGTCTTGTTTAGTTGTTGCTTGTAGTCACTGCAGTTCTTTTTCTGCGTTTTTCTAGTGGCCACAATAGCCTATTTTTGGTAACTAGGCCAAAATAATCATAGCAACACATGGACTGTTGTAACCATGGGCCTCCTGCAGGACGTATGATCCATGGGCCTTCCTTCGGCCGTAGGACCATTGGCCTTCTATACGGGCCGTAGGATCCATCGGCCTTCTATACGGGCCTTAGGGATCAATGGGCCTTCTACGGGCCGTAGGGTCCATGGGCCTTCTATGGGTCGTACCATCCATGGGCCTCATACGGGCCGTAGGATCCATGGGCCTTCTACGGGGCGTATCATCATTTCGCCAATCATGGGCCATACTATTTGTGGACCATAACGGGCCGTTAATAGGCCGTATTTGATAACTCTATGAAAACAGCCCAACGGTTTTTTTGGACATGAAAACGGCCCAACGTATTAATGGTCCGCAAACGGGCCGACTGTAACGACGGGCTGAATTTGGCCCACAAGCAGAAAATGACAGTAACGGGCCGTATGTAACCGAATGCTGCAAATGAGCCAAAGAATCAATGGGCCCTGAGAAGGCCAAAAGATAACTTGGGCTGGAAACGGCCCAATGGAATAACGGGCCGTTAATGGGTATAAAGTGATACACTGTTCATAACGGGCCAGTTTCACAACGGGCCGTAATGGGCCAAGAGTTACAAAGGTCCTCATATGGGCCGAAAGAAGTCATGGGCCACACATGGGCCGGAAGTTAAAATGGGCTGAATCATATTGGACGGCCCAGATGACGCTACTGGGCCTAATTCGGATAGGGCGTAACGGGCCCTCGGTTAACGGGCTGTAAATGGGCTATATGCGAACATGCCGTTAACAGGCTTTTCGTGGGCCGGCACGCCACCTTTTGACCAAGTCAAACGGGGCGGCCTTTTCACAGGAATGAGCTTCTGTTGGGCCGTGCCACGTGTCGACGTATCATAGGCGCCTTCTGTCCAATGAGTGGATGAGATCTGTCCCAACGGTGAGCCGACACGTGTTTCCTCCAGCCAATGATGATTTTACACGTGGAAAATCCCCATTGGTCGGGGCTGTTAACGGGTTATCGGATCCAAAACCCGACCCGATAGCTTAACGGCGTTCCGTTACGGTGGATGCCACGTGTCGGTCACCCTTGACGAAAGCAGTTCTGTGACGCGCGATTTATCGTCATGGAAGTGGACACTTCCGTGATGATAATTTTGGTAATGTCATGGAACACTTCTACGACAGCACAGGTATGACTATCTTGATTCTATCATAAATTTGTCATGGATGTACATGCATGACAAAAAACGCGACCTACTGTGACAAACACGTATCATCACGGAAGTGTATTTTTTTGTAGTGGTAGTCCTTCTAAAGAAGGAAATGACCGCTCTCTCAGTTGTGATTCAACGTCGGAGTGTGCTCCGGGATCGAGTCCCAGAACAATGGCCGCTACCTAATAAGTTGGTCATGGCCGACCAACACGGCAGCCACCATCTCCTCATCATCGGATGAGGAATCATCTGAGTCGCAGAGGAAATTGTGGAAAAAGAACTCGTCGGCGAAGTCCATTTGTACCTTTGGGGCAAATTGTCGAACAGCTTGTAGGCGTCGTATAGAAGTTGACCGGCGAAGAAACGCGCGCCTCCCGTGGACCAGGTAGCTGGTCGGCAACGTCTCACAAGCGTGGCGGCCACAAACAAAGGAGCTGGT